>NC_079401.1:8970006-9270006 GCF_029220125.1 Pseudoliparis swirei | reverse complement strand
TTTTAAAATTAAGAGATATGATTGTCCCGGGACTCTCCAGAGGTATTTGGGACACTGGAGCATGAGTTTGTGCACAGTGTTGTTTTGTTGTTTGTTCCTCTACGACGACATATTGTGTATTACTGAGACATAAAACCCGGATTTTAACTAATAATGCGATGAATTCAACGTGATGCCAGTTTGGTCACAATTAGAAAACATCCATCTTTTATCTCTTTGTAAGGCGACTTTTTGTACAGTACTTTGATACACTGTGAAATGTGTTTGTTCTTGTTGTTTTTTCATGTTTCCAGTTGCTTTTTGTTTAAAAAGGGACAAATGGCTTCAACACTGCTTCCAAAACGCCAACAGAGATTCCACCGGTCCGTTTGCCAAATACTTTCTCTCCTGTACTCCAGTTGTCTGGATTTCACTCTTCTTAAATAAAGGTCTGGATCGTGTTCATATGAAACGTTGGTCCGCATCTGAGAGGGAAGCGGCGCAGCTGAAACTGCTGCAATTCTCCAGTGATGTCATAACGGATTAACACAACAACATCAGACTGCAGATGATAATGTTAGATTTTAATATCAAAGTGTAGGAGCAGACAGACTTGATCTCCACTTGCAAACAAATCACTGACAGCTCGTCACCTTTAACCCCTCCACGCCACCTCGTTGCCCTGGTTACGATACCAGCTCTTAAAGGCACCCTGTCTCGTATATTGTCAGCCACCCCACTAGTTCTGTGAAGTATGTGCTCCAAGCAGAGTCCCCTACAGGAGTGCCTTTTCGCGCTGAGAAACTGGAGGGTAGAAACAAAAAGTTTAGCATTTTAAGCTTTTTAAAACAATTTACGACGAGGAAAATCCATTAAAAAAAAGATTAGATTAAAAAGCAAATCCACCAGCCAACATGAGAGCACGAATGTTCATTGTTTTTCTTCCTCACCAGTATAATTCATCAAATAACAATTTTTTTGTTCACGCTTTCTAGAGCATCTCTAATAATTAAGTAGTGAGGACTAGAAACAGGAGTGTATTCAAGCACGTGGCTCCGCCCACTGGTTTCTCATCCCGCCGTCTCCTCAGTCTCGCTCTGACCTGGTCGTGTACCGCAGCCCGTGAGCTCCGTGGGCGTCGTAGCTCTCGTAGCGGGTCAGCGAGGGCCAGTCGGGCCGGTACGTCGTCGTGCTGTACAGAAAGGCCTCGGTGGCGCTGCCTGCCGCCGGCCTCTCCTCCCCCGCCGCCGTCTTCGCCACCCACTCCTTGACCTCTAGCGTGACCCTGGTCCGCTGGTACATGGCGGGCACGTCTTCAAAGTCGTCCAGGGATCGGAGCATCTTGTCGTCCACCTCGTAGATTTCCCCGTGGACCCGGTAGCCCTGGCCGGGGAGGTTGAGGAGGAAGGGGATGTTGTGCTCGCCGGCGATCACCAGCGGGTACCGCTGGGTGGTGCAGGCCGAGGCCAGGAACTCCGCCTTCCCATTGGCGGCATCGAACAGACGGTAGAAGTTGGGCTGCCCCTTCTTCAGGGTGCCGTAGATGAAGACGCGAGCCATGTGGCTGCAGGAGGGCAGGCACCTGTGAAATACAGGGAGGGCATCACGAAGCAACCTGCCACCATTTTTCTTTTTCTTATTTTGATCAATTTCTCTTTGTATTTTAGACAACTTACATTTTATTGCAACAATTAGACAATTAGCAGTGTAAATAAATACAATTGTAAGAACATGGAGGTCTGATCCAGGAGCTGAAGAGGATGAATCAATTGACCTTTTTACTCGCTAGTAACCAACCTAAAACAAAAAGAATAGCAGTAGAAAATAAAGACATCTAATTACCACTGCAAAAAAAAAAAAAGCTTGTAAGAATCTCCCCGCTGGCTCCGAATAGATTACGAAGGTGTTTGAGATGCAGACACGTCTGTGCGACCTGAAGGCTGGCCTCTTTTGAAGCTCTGTGGACTCTGTTACCTCTATGTACAGCGGCTCAATAATTAATTAACTGTGAGAGATAATCTCTGAAACACACGAGATCAATAAAGCTGTGAAAGGTCATTTAGCAACACATGTAGGTGATGAGACAGCATATATGTATATAATATACATATATATTTTATTTTAGTATTATATAGATATAGAATTGGATCAAATTAACTATGTTACAATTAAAAGTCCTGCATTCAAAATGTTACTTGACAAAGTATTAGCTAAAGTAAAAACACTCATTTAGCAGAATGGCCCATTTCAGAATAATATATCATTTGATCATAATTATTAATGCATTTATGAGTCATTATTACTTAATGCTGCAGCTGGAAAAGGTGGAGCGCTACTTCCGGTTTGCTTAAATAAACAAATCATAATTCATTTGTAAACTATGTTTTGTCATATGAATAATCAAAGTGACAACAGCTGTCAAATAAATGTAGTCGCGTAAAAAGAATGAAGTAGCATGAAATAGAAATGCTCAATTTCACCCTGCAATAACTGCATGCAGTTTATACAGTAGGTAGGTGTTGCGTCATACGTCCAGCAAGAGCCTCGATATAGACGCAAAACGGCTGACTGCTATTAAAATGCATATTCTACACTAAAAGGAGTCGAGTCTCACCAGAACGGAATGAAGACGACGGCTCGTAGAATAATTACAACTTGAAAGACTCGGTTTGAGTCGGTAAGTGCAGCAACTCAGCGGCGATTCAGATGGGAGTGAACAGCGCATGCGCCGTAAAACACTCGAATCAGCTTGTGGGAAACAGCAGGTGGCGCTAGAATGCCTCGGAAAATACAGATTGTGAATGAAAATGAACATTTGCTTATTTTTATAAATGATAATGCTAAAAATTGGTTGGTATGATAATTGTTGCTGTACTATTATCCTTGTCCTATTAGTTTGTTTTATCTATATTTCTTACTGTTAACTATGTACTCTTGTGTCATCTTTGTCTAGAAAATAGAGTAAAAATTGATATTTTAAATATATTTGTTAAACTGGCTGATGTTTACGCTTTAAAAATAAGATACATCATGAAAACATTAGTGGAAACGTCAATTCGAAAATAATAGACGCATATGTAATTGAGTTTATGCATTTTTCCCTCACGGCTTCCGTCGACGGTGATTTGTGGATCACGTAAGATGACGTCATCACGCCCGCAGCCAAGCAGCGGAGAAAATACCACGTAAACAAGGCGGACCGGGGCTCCGAGCGCCGCTAACGCTAATTTCACTCGTGTTTCGCGAGTAAAACTCGGCTCGTAGCTGCATTCGGGCGGAAATTAAACGAATGTCATGCCTGATAACGTTTATCGATTACACATCTGGTGATTATCAGCGTTGTGGACGCCGATAACGCGCGTTTTTGTCATGAGTTTAGCTCGCCATGTAGCCGATGCAGGTTCGTAATCGATCGGCTTAGAGAGAGAGAGAGAGAGAGAGAGAGAGAGAGATTTTTTTTTTCTTCTTTAACTATGACGTCAACCTGCTAATCGATACAATCAGATGGTGCAGGCCGAGGCCAGGAACTCCGCCTTCCCATTGGCGGCATCGAACATACGGTAGAAGTTGGGCTGCCCCTTCTTCAGGGTGCCGTAGACGAAGACGCGAGCCATGTGGCTGCAGGAGGGCAGGCACCTGTGAAATACAGGGAGGGCATCACGAAGCAACCTGCCACCATTTTTTTATTTTGATCAATTTCTCTTTGTTTTTTAGACAAAACTTAGATTTTATTGCAACAATTAGACAATTAGCAGTGTAAATAAATACAATTGTAAGAACATGGAGGTCTGATCCAGGAGCTGAAGAGGATGAATCAATTGACCTTTTTACTCTCTAGTAAAGAACCTAAAACATAAAGAATGGCAGTAGGGAATAAAGAAAAAATAAAGACATCTAATTACCACCTCAACAACAACAACAAAAAGCTTTTAAGAATCTCCCCGCTGGCTCCGAATAGATTACGAAGGTGTTTGAGATGCAGACACGTCTGTGCGACCTGAAGGCCGGCCTGGTTCTCTACCTTTTTTCAGTGATGTATCCCCTGTGAAATATTTAATTGAAAATAACTTTAAGAAAATATCACAAACCCTCAGGAGTGCCTTCACGTACCCCCAGGGGTACACGTTTGTTGTAAAGAACATCTCTTTAAAAAAATATATTATTTTCTTTAAGTTAAATTTTTTTTTTTAAGGTTAATTGCTGCATCGCACAATTTAGAGAAAAGGTCAAATTCGCGGAAGTAATGTTGTGAACACCCTTAAGGACAGATGTGTGTGTTTGGATGTTGTTATGTGTTACGCAATTACGAAAGTGCCCTCAGTGTCCTGTGTGTGTTCTCCTTCCTCCCTCCCTCTCTGCACACGGCTGACCAGATTAAATGGACATCAGCCTCTTTCTGTTCCCATTCTTCCTTCTGTCTCCTGCTCAAGTACGGTCACGATTCAGTCTTTCTTTTCTTTTTTGGGCAGAAGGGGGATTTACCCTCAGTAACGTTTGGTATTGCTTAGGAACTGCGAAGTGCATGTGAAGAAGAGCGTCTGCTGAGCTTTGGCGTCCCGGGTCAAGGATGGGAGGGAAGCCGTCGGTACCGGACGACTCGGAGGAAACGCTGCAGGTGCTGTCGGCGATCAGTGGTCGGGACCGCGGCGACCTATGGAGGACTCAAAATGACTTAAGTATAAATAAATAAATAAATAAATGCATGAATAAATACAAGAATAAATGCTTAAATAAATGTATAAATAAATAAATAAATACAAGAATACATGTATAAATACAGAAATAAATACAGCAATTAATATATATAAGTTATAACTCAACAGGACATCATTAAATAAATGTATTTCTACATTTCTGTATTTCTTCATTTATTTATATCTCTCTTTATGTGTCCACACGTATTTCTTCATTTATTTATGTGTGACATTTACGTGTCCGTATATTCAAATGAGCTGGGCGGTCCGAACCTCATTGTTGAACAGGATTGGTCAAGTCAGGGAGCAAGACAGAAGCAATCGATCCCTAGCACTTGGATCTGTAGACGAACAGCGTTTATTATGCATTCTTGTCTGTACATTCTAAATACTACTGTTGAGTCACGGAATGTAATTTAAGGATGTTTTCAGCCGAGAAGTTAGTAGTTTAAGCATCAAATCTGTGGTCGGTTTATCGAGATTCAGTCTAATAATGATATGCGACGGAGATTTGAGGTCCTGCTCGCGGGACCAGTGAGCTCCGGGCGCTCAGCGCGCTGTGTGGCCGCCGAGAGAAGCCTGATCTCGGCAGGACTTTTTGAAATGCTCCGCTGGCTCTGACGTCTCCGTAGCGGCTAAACATGAGATATAATTAGGTTTTTGAGGATCTAAAGAGCACAACGAGTTTATTATTTACTAAAAGATAACGTTACGTCAATTTGACTGAGGGTTAAGATTCATAACTTCATATTGTAGCGACCCTGGGTCAGGAAAGCTACGAGACGTTGTATATTTATTATCGTTTATTCGTAGCCTACGCCAAACAGTGAACACCGCAACACATTCTACTCCACTGTAAATTATTTTACAGTGAATAATTTGAGTAAATTCATGCGCAAGAACAGTTGATGTGGTGACGTCACAAGACCAGAAAGACCGTCCTGCGTCCTCGAGAGTCTGGACTCCCAAAACCAGACTCCAAAGACCAGACTCCAAAAGAACACGAGTCTGTACTCAGTGTTCTTGGAATTGATAAACGGCTGAAGTCAAAAAGCTGTCGAGGCTAACTTCTGCTAACGGTGAGCTGAGCGAGTCACGTTCAGCGTCATGTGCCAGGCAGAAGTAGTAGAGCACAACACACCAGGTGCATCACACTCCTGTGACCAATCATGCTTTAGACAGAGGTTCGGATCGCCCCAGCTCATTTGAATATACGGACACGTAAATGTCACACATAAATAAATGAAGAAATACGTGTGGACACATAAATAGAGATATAAATAAATGAAGAAATACAGAAATTTAGAAATACATTTATTTAATGATGTCCTGTTGAGTTATAACTTATATTTATTAATTTCCGTATTTATTTCTGTATTTATACATTTATTCTTGTATTTATTTATTTATTTCTACATTTATTTAAGCATTTATTTATTTATTCTTGTATTTATTCATGCATTCATTTATTTATTTATTTATACTTAAGTCATTTTGAGTCCTCCATAGCGACCAGCCTCTGTGTGCCATAGAGGACGTGTCACACACTGAACTTAGACGCCTTCTGAAATTGGTGCAGCCGAATTTTTTGCAAATGGTCAAATCTGACAACGCGATTCAATTCTAGAACCCTGTCACGTGTTTGTGCGTTGGTCGATGTGGATTTCTTCGGATTAGCTCAATACGTTAAAAATAATCGACGCAAAAATGATATCATGTTGCAAATTTGGTTGTGAAAATGGGATTTGGGCCCAGGTGTCTTGTTTTTTTTTAGGAAAATTAGAGGAAATCTAATTTGGTGTCCATCATGCAGCGTTCATTTTAATTGACATTTCAGGTTTCTGACCTGTCCGTGTTCCCAGTAAACTATAATATCCATGATTAAAATGCAGTTGTGCATCAGGTTCTTCCGGTAGAGAGCGACAGGTTGCATGCGAGCCCCGTTATACCATTGCCGTCACGTTGTTGTTTGAAAGACAGATATAAATACTACTAGTAGGAATAGATTGTGATAGTATGAAATGGTATGACCAGTAGTATCTGGTGTAAATCATGGCAGAAAAATCTAATGAATGCCACACAATGAAAGGTGACGATGAATTAGGTGGCATGAAGATGATGTGATTCCCCGTTACGGATGGCGGCAATTTTCTTATTTTTCTCCCCGTCGCCGGCGACGCTCCAGAAGCCGCTTTCAGAACTTTTAATAGCTGCCCACGTGCGTCATCTCATCTTTCATGGTGTTCAAACGCAGCCTTGTTTGGGATCACGTGTCGATGAAGAAGTCACCGGTTTCCTCACGAGGACAAAGGGAGCTGGTGGCTGTTATTGGGAAGATGATACGGGGTAGTTGACACTTTGGTTATCTCAGAGAAGGACAACACGCGTTATTGATCAAGAATGTGTTTATGCAAGCGGTTGTATCTATTTCGAGTGGACGTCTGCACCCTGGCGAACAGTCCAAATCACTCACACACACACACTTGCTGCGTTTGTATAATTAGCTGTCGAGGGGTTGATGTCATCTCCCCGCCCCTCTCTTCCTGCGATAAACACAAACATGCAGATAAACAATCACAACAAACAAGGAGGAGGACGAGGAGGGCGGCTTGAAGAACAAGCTCTCAGACGTGGTCTGAAACCTACTGTGATGGGACGATGTCTCTTCTGGAGTTAATTCAAGAGGGCCGCGAGGTGCTGAGCGGACTCCTTCACAGCCTGTCGGCATCTACCGGGCCGTTGACCCGAGACACGCGCAGCGGGGGCTGCGGACCAGCAGGTTAGCGTTATATTATATTTGTCGGTGCTGACGGTTAAAAAAAAGAAAAGAAGGCCTGGTTCATTTTCTGTGTGTCGTATCAAAGGGCGTTCGGGTCAGTGGTGTCTAAATCAAAGTGACGGGGGAGGGGAGATTCCCTCCTGACGTGTTTCTCCCCTCGACATTCAAACCTGCCGATGCTGCAGTTTGGCTGCGGTAGTTTGACCTTAGGGAAGAATAACATGAAACGCCACAGGACTTTCCAAATACTTGTCACTCGAGATAATATCAAAACATATTAGTTGAGGTGTGCTTTACAGTAAGAGTCACATTGAGGAACCTACCCCGAAAACAACTACGAACTTTAAGGCGTGAATTTAGAAAAGAAACTTTTTCTATATGCAGTCGTATCTGTTTCTTGCTATTAATTTTCTGAATGTTTTTCTGAAAACATTTTGTTTAAATCATTATTCACTGTGCGTAAACAAATAATTTTAGGATGAAGAAAATCGGGGATTACAGGGAACTACATGAACCGCACTAGCAAAAACTAAATTTTGTAACCATCTCATCTATTCAATACTCGTGTCTCCTGCAAAAAGCATATATATCATGCTGGATAAATAACTTTATTTTTCAATCGGTATGCCAGGATTGTCCTCACTTTGCACAATAGTGAGTTGTTCTAATGACAGTAGTAGAGTTGTGAATTTGCGATCCATTAATACGTACAACATGTAGATATGTCAACATTGTCAAACTTTAAGGGAACTAAACTAACCGTTTCTTCATGCTGGAAGTCTTTGTGCTCGGCTCGGCCTTTAGGACCAAAATCAGTGTGAGCTGTCAGTATTGTGTGTTGTCGTATTCCTTTTCTGCCCACGGAGCAGACCAGCAGGGGCACTAGCTGTCACACATTCAGATCGTAACTCCTTGGACGTTTGACCCCTGTCACTGATTAGCTGATATATACCTCGCGGGTGGATAATTGATAACTCGCCTCATGTCTCAATGTCTGCTCACTAGTCTGACGGACAGAAGGCGATTAGAAAGACAAGCAGACCGGCATTGGTCTTCATCATGTCATACCTTTGCCGCGGTTGTCGACCAGCAGGAAGGAAACGGACTCGGACACGCAGGCGGACCGGCCGGCGAGGTGAGCGTCCCCGTGTGACATTCTTCTCTCCGACCTCCGGGAACCCGTTGAGCGGTTCGGTCGAGGCGCGGCCGGTTAAAACCCATCGATCGGGAGAAGATTTGCGCGTTAGCCCCGCCTTCATCAATACAACCTCCTCCCCGATGCCAGAGAGCAGACACGTCAAACGAGTCGTCTTGGTTTGTAGACTTTACGGGAGGATGAGTTTGCGTTGCAGCTTTTCTATTTAACACTGTGACCCCTTCAGGCTCCGTCTGACATCTGACTCGCAGCATGCCGGCGATGATCCGGAGAGTTAAAGCTGAGAACTAACAAACCATGCGAACCAGCGTCGGTCTGACGTCGAGGTTGGCACCAGAATACTCGTTTGTGTGTCGCTGTGCTGTAGTTTAAAGGTTTTCAGTTTAAAGGCGGTGAAGTTAGGGACACCGAGTTCCTTGCTGGACTGTGAACCCTTTAATATCCACAACTCTTATCTTCAGCGACAACGGTCTCGTGTTAAAATCGTATCTTATTTTGAAAGGATTTTAAAGTTTTAAGAAAAGCTCATTGCAGCACGGCCTGGAATCGAGGATAATGATGTGTGTGTGTGTGTGTTCGGTGGTGTATTTGTCAGCGTGTATTCTCCGTGTCTTGCTCAGATAAAGGTGCGTGCAGATTTTTTACAGCAGCAGGGCGGGGCAGAGGAAAGAGGAGTGGTGTAATCACTCTGTAACTTTAACAGGTGTGTGTTTGTGTGTACAAGAGAGACTGACAGGAAATACAAATGAGGAGAGCAGGATGAGGCGGGCGATACTCTTCTCTCCGTCGGAAGAGGAGAGCAGCCGGTGGGACGGGATGAAGGAATACTCGGGGAGACGGGAACATGCCGGGGAGGTGTTTGTCCACATCTCGCTGGAGGAGATGGAGAGCTACTCCAGATACAGCCAGTGCTGTGAACAGCTGCACCGTGAGTCGTGTGTGTATGTGAGAGAGTTTTACCCCGTAAGATGTGGAGAAGGAGAGGGAAAGCCTGGCTGTTTCTCTCAGGAGAGGATGTCAACATCGTGATGTTTTGTAAGTGCAATCGTGATAATTACAGGTCTTGGGATGCGTCTGTTATTCCAATAGCCTTCTGGAAGAGCAGCAGCTCCAAGCGTCACAGCCATAAACATTCACAACAACGCCGATTCATCGTAATCACAAAGAAGGGATTCTCGTCGGTTTTTGGAAATAAATGCAACAAATTGCTGCGTTCACAGACTTTGAAGTTCACTGCCGATGAGAAAGTTCATGTTCTCTTCTTGCAGCCGATTGACAACACATTGTGGCCGTAATGTTATTGTCATGCCATGGAGACGTAAAGATGGCCAAGAAAACACACTGGCTTTATATCTGCCTCTCACAAACGTCTCCTGTGGACTCTCAATGTCACGGCGCTATTAGAGTGGACCCAAAAGCACGACTCAGACAGGAGTAACAGAGAATACTGTCTTTGGTTGGAAACAGGCTGGGTCAAAACCGGGAGATCAGTCGAAGAAGCAAAGAAGTCCAAAAAGGGGCGGGGCAGAGAATCAGAGGTCAGGGCAGGCAGGCAGGGTCAGAACAGGCAGGTCAGGAATATACTCTAATAACGCTGGAGAACTTGGCACGGAAACACAAGGCAATCTGGCAGAGGACAAGTGGAAGTGAGGGAGCTAAATAGTGAGGGACTAATGAGGGGATGGGCTGCAGGTGAGAAGGGCGTGAGGACCAGGTGAAGGGAATGAGGGACTAATGAGGGGATGGGCTGCAGGTGAGAAGGGCGTGAGGACCAGGTGAAGGGAATGAGGGACTAACGAGGTGATCAGAGGCAGGTGAGGGGAGTTGGATTGACGAGATGGTGTGACAGGATGAAAACAACTATTACAAAATGGAAGGCGTGGAGCTAAACTGTTACACTCAAAGTACGCGTGGGGAAAAAAACGAGAAATATAGTATACCACATCCTTATTTACTCAAGGAGGTTCAATAAAAAGTGGTGTAATTGTGTGACAGCCGTGTGACTGCAGGGTATTTGTGCCCGATCACCTGCACTCAGCTGTTTGAAGACTGTGCTTGATGATTTTTTTTAATCTGCTCTATTCTGGTCAGTTTCCTTTGCTTTGGTCTGTATTTAGAGACGACGTGTGTATTTTTAGAAAGAGCTGCGTCTCGGAGGCAGGTGCCGCGTCTTCGCCCCGCGATCCTATTTCTCCTCCTTCGCCATCGACTCGTGTTCCTCCCGTGACTCGTCTGTTTTCAGGGTGTAAAAACGTCGACGCGGAGATGTTTGTGTCTTGCAGATCTTTACAGCCACGGTTTGGGTCAGCTGCGGTAACTTCCTCTGGTGTTTCCCGGAAAGAAGATCAATCATGACATCCCCCCCCCCACCTCCCACCCCCGTATTAAAACTTCCTCTTTCACGGGTATCCTCATGATTGTTTTTCTCGTGACATCCCTCTTTGTTTATTTTTAGTTTTTTTATACCTGTGCTGACCTTTTTAAGATAAAGTCCCGGGTCATCATCTACGTTGTCCTTAAGTGACCCCTTACCCTTCGTCACGCACTGCTCTCCCTCATCCTCCTCCTCATAATAAAGGGATGTATCAGCGGCCGTGTGTGAGCCAGATTTGATCCGTCATTTATCGGCTCTTCCACTGCAGGTCACGTCATCAGAGGTTTTAATTTGTTTTATTGGAATTTTATTAGAACATTAATGACTCGGATGAAGGTTGCATCTAAAAAATAAAACAATAACAACTGCTTGTGACAGGTCACATGTGGAGTTTGAATGTGGTCAGCGGTTTGTTTTTTAAAATTAGTATTTTATTAGGCAGAGGGAGGACGGATGTATCATAATCAACAAAGGCGCTGGCTGTGGCCATTGTTTGACTGTTATGGGGTATGAATATTTGACTTCTGTTCTCCAAACCAGTCAGACACAGTTGGTGGCGAGTAGTACACACTTGGACCATCAGAACTGTTTGATTTTTGCACAGAAAGAGTCTAAAAGACAATAAATTGCGAGGCAGTTTGGATCAAGATGTCTCATAATCGCTGGAAATTTCTCCTCGGCTCGTTGTTTCTTCTGCTCTCGCAGTTCTCTTCATACCGTACTGTACCGCTCTATCGCGTTCACACCTTTCTTCTTCTTCTTCTCCTCCTCTGCTGCTCGTTTTTCAGCCTTTCGAGTCGCTTCTCGATTGTTTTTTTCCTGTTTACGCTCCGGCCCGCCAATACGGCGTTTGATCCCGTGCGGCGGAAGTCGTCGACAGTGTTCCTTCTTTGCGGACGTCGGGGCGGTGTCAAATAAATAATCGAGCTGGGAGTTATTGTAGCTGTAGTCTGCGCCACATCCCTCACACACACACACACACACACACACACGCGGGTCTCTTTTACATCCCGTACACACACACAGTGAAGTCTGCTCCGCATCCCATGTCAACACACTCTGATGTGACGTTGGGGTCAGACGCTTCAGCGCGTCCGTAAGATAAAAAGATGACGAAATTCGTCGCGTGGTTGATGAATTTTAAATGAATTTTAAATGAGGTGAGGTCATCCGTCGTGATAATTCCTACCTACATGAGAGACCACGTCACACGGTGTCTCAAACCGGCTCATTATTGACACTTGCAGTGGATTAAAATAAATGAGTGTTTCGGGTGTGACTGTAAATCAGCCCCCATCAGCCCCCTCGTGGGTGAAGCTGGCTGCTGCCGGAAACAGGAAATGAACCATTAAAAAGCCTCTGCCTCTTTCCTGTCGCACAGCCAACGTGCTCTATCATCTCAATCCGACCGTAGGTAAACGCACACGCAGCCAGCGACCTCCATTGTTCCATCCAGATCTTTTTTTTAAATCCCATCGGCTCAAACGTTGTCGAATCCCTTCATGTTATTGATAATCTTATCTCGGGCTGGACGGCGAGAGATTCATCTTTAATCTAACTCTTAATCTCACACATGCATTGTTTTTCATCTCCCCGGGCCTAATCTCAGTCCTTCTACAATGTCTGCCACCATGACTCCATATTCGAGTCCCTATTTGCTCACATTTTGACCCCTTGTGTTGAAAGCATTTGTTTTTGTGCAGAGACAGCCATGATTATGTGTTGTATTTGGACTTGGCTGGACTGATCTTCATGCTGATTTACTCTCTGGGAGGTAGCTATTGATGATTGATCACACCGAGAGAAGAATGGCTCATGAATATGACTCTCTCTCTTTGGTCTGAACTCTAAGCCTCTCTCCGAGGCATCGAAGTATAATAAAACCAAAGAACAGCAATATGTGACACTATTTTATTAATGCACAGTTCTAGAGCAACAATGCATTAAGTTCAACGAGGTTTGTTGACTCAAATCATTCAGTTTTCTATTAAAAACAGAATGACGACAAAGAGGGAGACGGAAAAGGGAAGACTGGAGGTGTATGGCAACTGTGCTGAATCAGTTTAGTTACACCGTTAATCCACATTGATCAAGCTCCAAAAATGCTGGTCCTACATATCCCACAATGCACCGCACCAGCCTGTTGCCCCCCAGGGTGTCCTTTAACACAGGCTTTCTACTGTTTCGAGGTCCTTTTCTCCGAAATTTAGATGCAAACTCTAATTTATTTTGAGCGACGCTGCCCAGAGCACACCGACCAGGTGATCCTGAGCAAAGACAAACAGAAGCAAGCCACACCTTGTGTGTTTTCTAAATGTCAAAAAGTCTGCGACGTATCCCAGTATCAACAGTGAAGTGAGACGAAGACACGGGCAGGACGGGGAGAAAGTGAAATGTGAGGAGTTACTGTCCTCCTTGTTCACGTGGAGGAGAACCACAAGGACAGTTTGATACATATGAGTAAAGCATTTTATGAAGTTCCTGAGGGGTCTATTCAGGTTTCCACCAGTCCAGCTTCTCCATGCAGCTGCGTGTGGCACACTGGTGAGAGTGTGTGTGTGTGTGTGTGTGTGTGTGGCACAATGGGTCCCCCTGCTGTCTTCACTGGCACTGTGTGTGTGTGTGTGTGTTTGTGTCAGTGTGAGAAAGAGGCCTCCGCTCCCCCGTGGGCACCGTCAGTACACACTTTGTGTTGACTTTACATTCGCCCCAAGTGGCAACTTTTATTCCACTCCTCTGCCAGCTTGGTGCGTTCAAACGTCGCTTTGAATGTGGGTTATCCGACTATTAAAAAGTTGGACCTATTCATCGAACCCAGAAGACGAGCAGTAGCACATTCAACAATATAAATGAGTGGGAAGGGTTTTATATCGACTGGTTTATCTCTCTTATCCATTACTGTCACGACTCTTTTTTTTCTTCTTTTTTTTTAGGAACATCAAAAACATTTTGGAGAAGCAGATTTAAACGCCACTCGCAGCTTTACGGGACTTATTTTGCATCCAAAAGAAGGTTTTCACGATCGGTGTCGGATTAAAAGCACGTTTGGTCCTGTGAAGCCGTGCTCACTTGACAAATAACCAAAATCTATTCAAATTAAGAGAGCGAGAGAGACATTGACCACAACAATTTACAAACTAACAAATGAGTATCGGTGAAGAGATTCTTTTGGTCGTCCATATTTCACACAGCCTGATGTTCAAAACAACTAAATGTGTTTGATCAACTCGATGTCAACAGGGATCCTTATTGTGCATAAGAGAATCACGTTGAGCCGTTACTGTCACAGGGCTGAAGCCTTCCAGTGAAAACACTGACATGTGAAACTTGGAGGCGGATCATGTGAAACTCCGCCTCGCTGGCCGGTACAGATGGGGAGGGGGGAGGAGTGTGTGCGTGTGTGTGTGTGTGTAGACTGCACTGTGCACTGACAGCTCAGTAAGCGGCTGAAGTCCTCTGCCGCGGCGGAATGGACCGCCTGAACTTCTGCCGCGATGCGCTCTGACAGAATATGCGGATGAGCGTGAGTGTGTCTCAGTGTGTGAGTGTGTGAGTGTGTTTCAGTGTGTGCGTGTGTCTCAGTGTGTGCGTGTGTCTCAGTGTGTGCGTCTGTTTCACCGGGAGGGGGGCATTCATGTACCGGCAGCACGATGGCTCTAAACCGAGCGTCTCTCCTCTGCCACGATACCACCCGGCTGTGGCTGCAACTGAAGATGATGACAGGTAAAGTGTCTGGAGGAAGAACTGTTAATGCTGTGTGTGTGTGTGGACTTCTCGCAGTTTCTTAAAGGTTGTTGTGTGACTTTTTGTGCCTTCTTGTCCTGGTGCCACCCGCGCCACAAGTTTGAGTTGCCGCACGCGGGTTCAACCGAACACCTGCCGTCTGTTACGGGAGTTCGTCGGTTCTCCGCTTCACATTTTACAATCGTGAGATGCACCGAGATCGCCGCCGCCGCCGCGACACGTCCTTCTCGGTGTCCAGAATGCCGTCGAGCCCTCGCCGCCCGAATGTCGTTACAAGTGTTCTCTGCTCTGATTGGCTGCTGAGCGGCGTATGAATGAGCAAAGTGAATGGACATGACCTGACTTTGTTACCCGCATTGATTTCGTCTCATTGTTCAAAGATGCTCCCCCACCACCACCCCCACCCTCCCGCCGGAGGCATTAGCATCCATCAGATGGTTGCATCACTTAATGTGAAGTGCTCCCCGGGCTCTCACTGTGGGTCGAGCTGTATGTTAACGTGAGGTCTTTCCGTGTACAGCACACACACACACACACACACACACACTCAGTGGAGAGCACGCTGGCAGCATGTTAATCACAGCGGTCCCGTTACCACAGTGCATTTCCTCCTGTCAGTTGGGAGCAGCGTTGGGACAAAACCCCTTTTGAGGGTTTGAATGTCCTCGTCTCCTCCCCCTTTATTTACACTCTCTGTGTTTGTCCGTTGTCTCTTGTTTTTTTTAATTCGGTTTTTGTTTGCGCTGATGTGAACTCATGGAAAACCTGTGAACCACAATGTTGATGATATCACAAAGAGATCTCGTCAGGCTTTTCTTTACACACACACACACACACACACACACACACACACACACACACAGTTAGTACCGAGGTATCAACCCGTCCCACAGTAGATTTTTTGCCAAATCAAGATTAGTAGTTTCAGTTGAGCTCTTGTAATGCAATCTGGGATGTGGATCTGTGTGTGTGTGACCTGAGATACAATGACCTGTTTGCATTGGTTTTAGCAACAGTTGTTTAATTATTTTTGTCCCCAAAAGTCATTTGCAGCACACTGGATCCCACACTTCCAATAAGCCTTAGACGTGGTTTTTTTAGATGCTACACCCCATGTAAAATGAACGTGTCCCTTCTAACATCGGTCAGAATGAATACATTATTATTTATGTCGATTATTCTTGGTTAAAAAGATGCAAACGCACCAACCAGCTTGAGCCAAATGCTGCATGTGACCCTGTGGAACACCAGATCTTCTTCTCATCGCGCCCGACATTCAAGCTTTTAAGAGCAGGATCACTTTCTGTTGAGGATTGCTGACCTTTTCATGACGGCCGCGCTCGACTTCAGCACAGATACAATTTAGTTTCAACTTATTAGGATCAAATGTCCATATCAGTTTACTCTCAACTTTGAATGAGGTGGTTTTCTTTCAACGTGTTGTCAACAATTCCCCCAAAATGCCCTGAAGTGAATCCAACGCAACCCTCGGAGACCTTCTTATTATGGAGGACGAGTCTTACTTCCAGTGCATGATGTCAGTGTGTCAAAAAATGTTCAGTGTTTTCCTACAGCTGCAAGTTTCTTTGAGGGCAAGTAAAAACACAGACCTCCAGGATTCTTTAGGCATCCGCTGCCTCCCTTTTTTTTTCTCTTCTGCCTTCCTCAGTTTTCTTGTCCTTCTTTGTTCCGTGTGGTGTAATGACCGGCATAGCCAGAGGCAGCTAAAACAGAGAGAAGGGCTGCTTTGTAGTTAAGTGCGTTGCACCACATATGCCTCAACAGCTCGCAAGCGTTGGATTGGTTGTGTGTGTGTGTGTGTGTTGTGACGGCAGCACAGACAGGGGGACAGTAGTGTGTTGTTTAGCTGCGATGATGATGATGATGATTATAATGCCACCATCTATTCAGTAGATCGGGGCTCACGAGTCGAGTCTGAAGACATTGTGGATTTCTAACCTTTGCCGAATGGACATCGGCCACTAAATACACACACGCACACGCACACATTCAAAGCCACTGTTGGCATGTTGTGTGTGTGTGTGTGTGTGTGTAGATCCTCCACATCAGTGACAGATGGGACTTTGGTAAACCCTTCCTATGACGCCAGATAATAGAGCTCAGATTCCCCCCCCCACACACACACTTGCAGGCACACACAGCTGCAGAGCGACTTGCTTCTCCATATGCAAATGTACACAGCACAGCTGGCCATCTCTCTGCTGACATTTGGTACCAACGCAGCAACTTTTAACCCTGCTGCCACACAAACACACATTCACACACACCTTGTTTCCCCAACCCAGTGCCTTCAAGTCTGCGTTCCAAGTCGGTCCGTTCCATTTGTTGCATACCAGAGCAGCAGATGGAGGGCTGGAGGTCTCAGTGACATCCGTCTTATGAACGTCTTGATCTTTTACTTTTTTTAACGGCATAGCGTGAGCCGGGAATCGATAGCTGAGCTCAAAGAACTCTGGCGCTCCGTTGAAATATTGGGATTATTATTTTAGACAGAACATTTCCAGAGCCTCTCGATGTGAAACGCCCGGCCCGTTTATGGAGAGATCCGCAGGCTGTGGCGGATGTTTGTCTTGACCAGCAAATACATGAACTGTGATAGCTGATGGCTTAAAACAGTGATAGCTTAAGGCAGCAAATCCCATTGTGAAACGTATTTATTGCCCTGTTTACGGTGGAGAAGTCCCTCTCAAAGTTTACACTGCGGGGCGATGGAGGCCAGCAGGCTCACTGCTGGGTACAAGACACCAAACTCCTCCGATCTGAGGACAGTACTGACAGTCTGGCCAGCTGTGTTTTGAAAAGGTTGAACAATAACGGTAACAAAGTATATTGTTCATGATAATGTCATGAGAAAACCCCTCTCCGACAACGGGAGGGGAAACGCTGGCTTCATGAGAAGCTACTGACGTGTGGCTGGATTCCATAGCATCCCGAACAAGTCACTTTAAAGATAGTCTCTCCGGATGTCTGACGTTTATTCACAATGAATATTTGAATGCACACGTCTGTGATACGAATGTGTTTTACACGCTGCATGCGGAAACAAGTCATTCTAGTTGTCACGTCGGGTTCAGGGGAGGTCACGGGCCGGGCATCGGGTCATTTTGTAGTTCCTCCGTTCATTTCAGTGTCAACTAGAATGGGCACTCGGTAGAGCGCATACCTTCGCATATCACAAGATTGGGCATTGAATTATGAACATGTTGGCATTAGTTGCATGCCAATTGGATATAAATGTATCGTGCTATGGTAAAAAAAAGATTTTGACCTTTCCATGACCTTGACCTTTGACCCGATTGATCCCAAAATCTAATCAACTGGTCCCCGGATAATAACCAATCATCCCACCAAATTTCATGCGATTCGGTTCAATAGTTTTTGAGTTTTGTGAATAACACGCATACAAATAAATAAATAAATACACGGCGATCAAAATAACCTTCCGCATTTTCAATGTGAAGGTAATGAGCCCCGATGAGAGATCTTCTCTGTGTGTGTGTGTGTGTGTGTGTGTGTGTGTGTGTGTGTGTGTGTGTGTGTGTGTGTGTGTGTGTGTGTGTGTGTGTGTGTGTGTGTGTGTGTGTGTGTGTGTGTGTGTGTGTGTGTGTGTGTGGATGCACCTCGGTCTGACCATGTCGTGCTTGTTGTTGTTTGCGTAGTCCCCAGCCAGGGTCCCGCGTGTGTCCGAGTGAACATCACACGGCTCTCCAGCTTCCTGTGGCTTTGAACTTTGACCGGCGCAGCGGCAGCGAACAGCTGGCGGCCATCTTTGAACCGCCGCCGTCTGTTGAGCACGGAAAACTTGTAGGAACTCGAGCGCTGAACAAAAGAGGGAGGAGGAGGAGGAGTTGTCATAGACGATGCTTTGTGTGTGTGTGTGTGTGTGTAATGGACTCCACCTTCACAACACTTAATTGGGCTGTTGCCTCTCCTTCACCTCCCTGCGCTGACCTAACCAAGTGCGCTCTACAAATTGAGTTTTCACAAATGACATTATAAAGGAGCGTTCGCTGTAATCAAGTCCAAACGCATTCATACACGGGGTGTGCACTCACTCATTTAGCGGTTAAGTGTGTGGGGTGAGATGACCCGGCTGTGTTTTCCTGGTATTGTCACCATTTGAAGGCCAATACATGACATTGTTTAGCGAGGCCGATACTGGCCTCATGATTTCAGCGTACCGATTTATGAGAGTAACCCTAATTATTGACTCCAAGCGCCATAGAAAAGAGGTTAAAATGCTTTAGGCAAGCATGTTATATCATATAAAAAGAAGATAATACCTTCACAGAGTTGGTGATTGTGTTTAGGCCTAAATAAAAAAACAAGGACACAATGTTTTCGCCTATAAAATGCCCCGAAATAGAGACAAATGTGTGATAATCTCCGTTTACTCAGGTTCCTGGCACCTGTAAATTCTGAAATAGATTATCGAAATAGTTGGCAGTTAATTTTCTGACGAGATGATTGCGATTGTTAACACGATGGGTTGAAATGGGGAAAGCGAGAGGCGGCCACCGCGTCGTATTCACTGTGTGTATGTGACAGTGTTGCTCTGCTGTTGACCTCCTGCCACAAAGAAAACACATCCACCGTATCAACTCGCACCGGGCCAACACATTAAATATGTAGGCATGTGTAAAGAAACCCGTCCTCCGTTTCATCCTATTGAGAGCACCTCCACGCTCCTTTACTTTTTTTTTCCGACTGCCTCACCCTCCTCCTCCTCACTATCTTTTCACCTCTCTTACACAAACAGGCTTTCAGCTGTCGACGCTCAAGAATCTGTGTGACTCCGTTGGCTTTTTACTTGAAAATAGAAACACGAGTGAAGACACACATGTTGTGTTGGTTGTATCGTTGACAACAACTTCAAGGTGACTGTTGAGTAGAGCTGAGAAAATGGAGCTGAAAGCTGAGATATCTGCTTCTCAGGGGCAGATAGTTTATGTATCAGTTTTCCCCTCAGCTAAGACCCAGGGAAAAAAAGATGAATGAAATAGTGAAGGGGTGTCGGGCCTTAGGGGGGAAGGGTGCAAGGAGGCGGAGGGACATTCTTTCTCGGCCCCCCATAATCACTATTTGTGTTTGGCTGCATTGCCCCACTTCCAGTGTGTGTGTGTGTGTTGTGTGTGTGTGTGTGTGTGTGTGGTGGGTAAAGGGGTTCACCCCAGACGCTATATTTTAATTTCATTCATCCCCCCGAGGACAAAGCAGGGCGTTTTTAGGGTTTCAGTGAAAAGCAGCCCGACGCCTGAATGTCTGAGACGTCGTCTCCATTCACCCCGACGTGTGTGTGTGTGTGTGTGTGTGTGTGTGTGTGTGTGTGTGGCAGCTTGATGATGAGATTGTTGTTTATTGGTTATGTACAATGAACTCGCGAGGCAAGCTTGTTTTTGTTGTCGCCATAATCGGAAAGATTAGTTGTAAATTAAAAAAAATAAAAGCGGAAAAGGAAACTATCAAATCTCAGTCGGCTGTGTTTTCCCACCTGCAATTAAAGGTTGCCGTGGTGACGGTGACTGCTACACAGAGTTGTTTTGACACAGGCGCCATTTTTACATCGTGAGAAAAGGGTGTCTTTCAGATCACGACTATTGTCAAAGAGTCTCTCACTCTCTCACTCTCTCTCAGTCTCTCACTCTCTCACTCTCTCACTCTCTCACTCTCTCACTCTCTCAGTCTCTCACTCTCTCACTCTCACTCTCTCACTCTCTCACTCTCTCACTCTCACTCTCTCACTCTCACTCTCACTCTCTCACTCTCTCAGTCTCTCACTCTCTCACTCTCTCAGTCTCTCACTCTCTCAGTCTCTCACTCTCTCACTCTCACTCTCTGTCTCTCACTCTCTCACTCTCTCAGTCTCTCACTCTCTCAGTCTCTCTCTCACTCTCTCACTCTCTCACTCTCTCAGTCTCTCACTCTCTCAGTCTCTCACTCTCTCAGTCTCTCACTCTCTCAGTCTCTCAGTCTCTCAGTCTCTCACTCTCTCACTCTCACTCTCTCAGTCTCTCACTCTCTGTCTCTCACTCTCTCAGTCTCTCACTCTCTCACTCTCGTCTCACTCTCTCAGTCTCTCACTCTCTCAGTCTCTCACTCTCTCAGTCTCTCAGTCTCTCAGTCTCTCAGTCTCTCAGTCTCTCACTCTCTCACTCTCTCACTCTCTGTCTCTCACTCTCTCAGTCTCTCACTCTCTGTCTCTCACTCTCTGTCTCTCACTCTCTCAGTCTCTCACTCTCTCAGTCTCTCACTCTCTCACTCTCTCAGTCTCTCACTCTCTCACTCTCTCACTCTCTCACTCTCTGTCTCTCACTCTCTCAGTCTCTCACTCTCTCACTCTCTCACTCTCTCACTCTCTCAGTCTCTCTCTCTCACTCTCTCAGTCTCTCAGTCTCTCACTCTCTCAGTCTGTCACTCTCTCAGTCTCTCAGTCTCTCACTCTCTCAGTCTCTCCCTCACTCTCTCACTCTCTCAGTCTCAAACTCTCTCAGTCTCTCACTCTCTCACTCTCTCACTCTCTCACTCTCAGTCTCTTACTCTCTGTCTCTCACTCTCTGTCTCTCACTCTGTCACTCTCTCACTCTCTGTCTCTCACTCTCTGTCTCTCACTCTGTCAGTCTCTCACTCTCTCAGTCTCTCACTCTCTCAGTCTCTCACTCTCTCACTCTCTCCCTCACTCTCTCACTCTCTCAGTCTCTCACTCTCGAGTCCGAGAGTGCTGCACATGTCTGGCCGTGCTCCAGGCTTTTGGGTCTTAACCCCGACGGCTTACCGCCCGACACACTGAACTGACAGCTGGCCTGACGACACACACTGAAACACACACACACACACACCGACATACGACGTGCTCACACACCGTCTGCACGCCGTCTAAAAGACGACACGGCCCTCTCACGCTCTTATTGTGGGTTTTTTTTATAGAGCAGTTCACTTTTCCAAAGCACATCCTCCCTGGCTCCTTTCCGCTTTCTGCTAATTATGGCGTAGTTGTTGTTCTGGGTTAAATTACAGGCTGGTGGACTTTGGTGGAAGCCCTGTGGTTTGTCAAAGTGGACCAGCGTTACCATCTCTCTAAACGGCTTCCCGCTCCTCCAGACTCTTCCTTCACTATTATTATATAATGATATAACCCCGTCCACAATTCCTTGACTGATGTCTTCCCTTTCCTGCTTCCTTCTGTGTCGGTAGAAAATGTTTGATTTATGTCACCGGGATGATTCCTGAGTCACTGTTCTGTCATCGTGTGTGTGTGTGTGTGTGTGTGTGTGTGTGTGTGTGTGTGTGTGTGTGTGTGTGTGTGTGTGTGTGTGTGTGTGTGTGTGTGTGTGTGTGTGTGTGTGTGTGTGTGTGTGTGTGTGTGTGTGTGTGTGTGTGTGTGTGTGTGTGTGTGTGTGTGTGTGTGTGTGTGTGTGTGTGTGTGTGTGTCACTTCCACCGTAATGGATTGGGTACATGTGTTTTGCGTTGTCTGTTGAGCCGTAAACAGCTCTAACACATGCTGCCCTGCATTAAGTGTGGACTCCACATGAGACCTGCGGTGTGAGTCACAGTCTAGCCAGCGCTGACACACTGCAAGCAGCATGACTGAGGATCTAAGCCGTTAATCCGCCCGGTTTCTTCATCGTACGGAGCGTCTTAAAACAACGACGGTGTCCTCGGGTCACCGCTCGATGAAGGAAGTTCAGCCGCTGCTCGTACGACGTATGAATTCAGCCTCCCTCCCGGTGTCCGATTCTGCCCGTGAAGCATCCATCAGAAAGCCGTTTGGCCGGCTCTCTCCCGAAAATATGAACAGTTTGCCGGTTTTGCACCTAGATGGTAATGGATGCCGCTCGCCGCCAGCCCCACCATACTGCTCGGAGACCGCGCAACTCTCCCCTCGCACCTCCTCGGCGCCAGCCTTTGTCCGTCCTGCCAAGCGCACACATGCACTTCACAGTGATGCTGGCTCCCACACACACACACACACACACACACACGGAAACATCACAGTTTTCATTCACAGATGCACACACGATTGTACACAGTTCCCTTGTGTTTGGCATACGTGGGTCACACATGGCAGCCGACTGGGGGGTGGAGAATGTGCTTCTATCTCTGTATTTCTCTCCGTCTGCACGTCTCCCCGGCTGAATGAGAGATTACTGTAATCCATTTTGGAGGAGGATATTTTACCTTGCTTTCTCCAAGTACCTACACATTTATACATCTAAAAATTTCTATTTAACCGGGCTTATAGATACAGATATCGATGGCCACACTGAATTATGGCCTCCATATCTGAAAGTTCGCCAAATGCAATCGGCTGTTCTCAATCGCAAAGAGCTGATGCATGTGTCACAGGGTGACCATGAGGTCGTGTTTTGTGCCATCCAATAACTTTATTCATGGCTCACTGTCTTTTTTTCCCCCTCAGATGACATTGTGCACCGGGAGGATGGTCCTCTGTGTGCAGCGGAAATCGGCTTCGAACTCCAAAAACAGTTTGCCATCCTGCCAGGTTGGTTTGATTCCAGACACACACACACACACACACATGATACACCTCACACACACATACAGAGTGAAGTAAAGTTCAGGATGAACTAGTCACCCCAGATGGGGATTTTTCTTCTAAATTGGCAGCATGGATTAGATTAGATTGGAGAATTGGGTTGTTTTTGCAAATTCACATTCAAGTAAACTAAAGTGGGATTTAATTTACAAATAGAAGACATTAGAGTTTCTATAATAATGCAACAGACCTCCACTATAGTTATTTTTTGTGGCTTTTTTTTAACCCTGAATCCACCCCTGTTGATTTCATTCACCAGACGTTCTCCCGTCATGGAAAGTAAGTTCAAAAAAGAAGCATCGAGTTTAAAGTTTGACGTGTTATCTCATTCTTTGAACTGCTCACATGGCAACGCGTGCACACTGAAACACACAGAAACACACACTTCGGGCCCAGTGTTGGGTTACCATGACGAAAATGCCCCGTCGAGTTACGGCGTGTGAATAATTCATCGTGACGATGATCTGCTTTGCAACTCGACCCACCAATGAAAGAGAAGGCCTTGTTTTAGCGTCGGCCCTTTTGTACGTCGGTCAGAAGTGATTTGTGGAGAATGGAATTAAAATCAAGTCACATTTTAATCGTGAATCTGTGTCTCCAGGGGGCCGCGGGACGAACGGCAACCCCATCATCGTCTTCCCAGAGTTCCCGGAATTCAGCGAGCTGGAGGAAGACGAGGTTCAAAATGTCCTCGGCTACCTCAGCAGCCTCCCCAGGTCAGCGTCACGCACCCGCACGCACGCACGCATGCCTCCTCCTCTTCCTCTTCCTCCTCTTCCTTCTCCTCCTCCGCCGCAGCTTTTTTTGGGTTGAAAACAAAGCAAACCGGGACGGGTGTCTGGCCAATTTGTGACGGTGCAGTACCGCGTAGAGCCAGCAGGTGTCAGCGGTACGACACCAAGGGCCTGCCGAAAGGAAAGCCGCTGCACAAAAGACAAAAAGAGAATGGAAGATTGCACCAAAAGATATTTTCAGAATGAAAGGAAACAAAATATGATCAACATCGATACAATAATACAAGATTTATAATCAGATGATTTGAATCTAGATCTAGATTTTAAAAAATTAAAGAAGATCTCACAATAATCTTCTCCCTCAAAGAAAGGCTTATTGAATTGAAATGTAATCATTGTACACATCTCTTTCCTTCCCTCTGTCCCTCCTCCTCCTCCTCTCCTTCATCCTCTCCTCCCTCTCACCTCCATTCCCTCTCCTTTATTGCTGAGCGCTTACATACTCATGCATACACACTCATGATTAAGGGGAGGAGAAAGGCTCGACATTTATGTTTCTCGATGCAAGTGTGTGTGTGTGTGTGTGTGTGTGTGTGTGTCATGGCGGCCGCAGTATTGTTTTTCATCTTTTTTTTTTGTGGCTCATCACCTTTCATACCCCCCCTCCCACCCTAACCCCCCACAATCCCCCCCTCGGAGTCCCCTCCCTTTCTCACCCAATAGCTACATGCACCCCGCTGCCAATCGGCTGCACTCTGCATCCTGATTGGCTGTGGGGGAACAGCAAGATGCAGGGCTTGGTTTTAATTGGCCGAGGGTGGGAGGCAGGTGGCGGAGGAGCAAGAGGGAGAAGGGAAAGGAGGAGGGAAAGGAGGAGGGAGATGCGCTTCAAGGATGTGAATGGTCGCCTCTTTCCATCTGCAAACATATGATTGTGGCTGCAGGGATTGAACTCTGACGACAGCGGAATAAGGACCATTTGAGGAGGAATGGATTATTGCTGGATGCTAACAAAGGAATATTAAGGATTCGTTGTTTTATTTGTCTCGGAATAGCAAAAAAGCTCACCCGGATTTTCAGCCGGGTTCATTCAAGTGGTTCGGAAATTATTTTTTTTCCAGAAGAGATGGATTGAGGATTTGATGTTGCAGCGTTCACTGGGTAGCGTTATATTTTTGATGATTGATGATGAAAATTGGCTAATAATGACGCCCAGATGGACCAACTCGGCAGCATTTCTCTGTTGGCCCCACACTGTGTGTGTGTATAGACGTGTATATGTTTATATGTGTGTGTGTGTGTGTGTGCACTGCGCTTAAAACGCTGTACTTGAGTGTTTCGATGTTCAGCTGGACCATAGCTGGAAATACTGCATTCGCACACACAAACACACACACACACACACACACACACACACACTAGCTTAATGAGGTTGCTGCATATGGTGCTGCCTGTAGAATGAATGAATTGGAATGAAGATTTTCACACACACATATTTACGCAGAGCCAAGGTTGCCATGGTAATCACAAGGGTCTCTCATACACTGCCGGCAAATGATTGCACCAGAGGCACAGGCTGTCGTTACAAAGGTTACATTCCCTCTTCCAGCATCGCTTTATCATCCCCAAATAATATTCACCCCGCTGTGAAGAGCACCGTCACAGCCACCCGACCTGATGTTATCTAAGGGAAGCGTGCAGGTTGCACTTCACTGCCCCGCTGTTTGAGCAACGCATGACCTTTCGGAGTCGCAGTGCAGGAATATCGTAGTAAAGGGGCGAAAGATCGGGATCCATTTTAACGTAAATTCAAAGTCTATTTTCTGTGATTATTGCTAAAATCTTATTTTTGTTCTTTTTTTTCGCAGTCCATGAATGTATTCCTTTAATCCTCGTTCGGACCTGTTATATAACGACTGAAACGTGGGATAAAAAGACGCATATAGAAAAGTGGTTTCTCTAGTGATAACGTTGTGTGTGTGTGTGTGTGTTTCTCTTCTGCAGCGTTGCAGCATCAGCAGTGGGTTTCATCCTGGTCATCGACAGACGACTGGACCGATGGGCCGCCGTCAGGGCTACCCTGCTCCGCATCGCTGTAAGACCCCGTGTGTCGGTGTGTGTGTGTGTGTGTGTGATGAGTTTGTTTGTGTGCATCATTTGCTGATGATGTACCTCTGACGACTACAAATTGCTGTTTTGGAGTGGTAATGCTTCTTTAAATACGGACCTGTGGCTGTAATTGCTGGTGTCAGCTGTGCGCGTGTGTGTCATTTGGTTTGTCATCCCTCAAAGTAGTGTGTGTGTGTGTGTGTGTGTGTGTGTTAGCTTAAAACAAAGCAGGAGGGGAGTTAAAAATAGCGTCTTATGCTGGAGTGGGTGGTGTATTCTGGCGACATGTGAAAAACACAGTCTGTGCGTGTTTGTGTGTGTGTGTGTGTGTGTGTGTGTGTGCACGATGAGAGGCCATCCAGTAAGACTTAGAAAGTCCAAACAGTGCGAACCATTAGCCCACTTCTTCCTGGACGGTGTCAAACTCTCTCTCCATGGGGGATGACGAGCAGAGAGAAGGCAACACGGAAGAGAGGAAAGGGAATCGTGTCCACAAAAACAAACTGATAATATACCATTTTTAAAGGAAAGAAAACTGTTTTCTCCGTTTTTAATTCCCTGCCGCAGCTCCCTGGATTGCCCTCCAGACACTCTCCATCTTTGAGTCATGACTAACCAACATGAGGACGAGGCTTCACCACACCCGGCACGTCTGTTGTTAACATGCTCGCCCGGCACGGCACCACCTAGCATGTTCAGTTTATGCAGATGTATGCTAATTTATGCTAATTGGACACTGATTATAATCAAATCTAATAGTCTTTCCTCTGTTTCTGAGAAACTATCCCCTCTGTGACAATAAGTCATTATTAAGCTCCTGGCTTTCTAATGACTCCACCATGTCAGTTTAACCTGGACACACAACATCTGCACACAACCCCCCCCCCCCCCACACCAATCACAATGGACCAATCCAAGTCTGTTATTGTAGTCCAGTTCATTGGCTCAGTCCATGTCCTTGAAAAGGAGGTTAATGGGCTGTGAGCCATTGAGGAGTTGGCTCTCTGTTTTACCCGTGTGAAATAATGAGAAGAAAACCTAAATACATGGAAACACTTTTTTATATTAATTCTTAACACTTCAACAAACCAAAGTCCATTTATCAAATATCATTTTATGTTTTTATCAATGATCGGCTGCTGACGGGAAGTTTCCATTTTGTCAGTGTTATAAATTATTAGATGCAAGACCTCTGGGAAATAATGTATTTCATTGGCAACAGTTGGACGAGATGATTAATACCACGCGTGTGACTTAAATATGAAGCTGGAGCCAGAAGCCAGTTCGCAAAGCTTAGCATTAGGACCGGAAACACTCTGTCCAAAGGTAACACCGTCCACCTGCAAAGCTCATTACTTTACCCGCTTTATCTCGTTTGTTTAATCGGCGTAACACTCGAGTTCTGTCTCTGGTAACAATAAAACTAGGGCAATAAAAACCTAATGGCTTAAATGCAATCTGTGGAGAGAAGCAGGTCTTTTTTTCATCCATGACATCGACTGCTTTGCTCTACTTTTGAGCTCCTTGGAGTTGTCTTCTACTTCCCTTCCCACGCAGCACACACTGGAGAGGACCACGGATCACTGTACTTTTTATTTCCGTCTGCATTTGTTGAAATTATCAGGCTTTTATCGAGTTGTCTTCTCGGTTTGTGGATTATCATGTTGGAAGTCATTTCTACGGCTTATAAATCTCGTGCTTTAAAGCAGGTTAGAGGTGTGTTGACAGGAACTACTTTTTAAAAATGATTGCAGTAGAAGAGGATGCACCTGTGATGTTTTGGGGAACGCAAGAGAGAAATGTTGCACTCGGACGACACGAATACAAGAGAACGATATCTTGTGTATCGATGCAAAGATGGTACCATGTAATTAGCTTGACCGTATTTCGTAAACCGCTAAGATACCAGGTGTTTGCAGGTTTTATGTATCGGGAGCAGAATTGTGTCCGTGATGGAAGCGGCATCACAACTTAACCTGAAGGCGTGACAGGAGGTGACTGTCCTTGTTGGCCAACGCCCACGTTGTCTATTAGCCAATGACATGCAGTCTTACAGGAGGATGAAGGTCGTCCGTCTTCCCGTGAGACGCCGTGCCCATCAAGGCCGTTCAAGGTCGCCCGCTGTCATTCGCCGGTTCTCCCGCCGGAGAGAAGAAAAGAAAAGAAAAGAGGAGTGGGCAGTGTTGTCATGTCAAGCCAGATATTAGTGTACACGACATGATGCTCTGACGCAGTGATGTGCTCCAGAGGGAAATAAGACTGGGGATGAACTTTGTCCTGTAGTTACCTTCGCATTGAAAATGCGGAAGGTTATGTTTTGATCGCCGCGTATTTATTTGTATGCGTGTTATTCGCCTAACTCAAAAAGTATTAAACCGAATCGCATGAAATTTGGTGGGATAATTGGTTATTATCCGGGGACCATTTGATTAGATTTTGGGATCGATCGGGTCAAAGGTCAAGGTCATGAAAAAGGTCAAAATCTTCTTGAATCGCATGAAATTTGGTGGGATGATTAGTTATTATCCGGGGACCATTTGATCAGATTTTGGGATCGATCGGGTCAAAGGTCAAGGTCATGGAAAGGTCAAAATCTTCTTTTTACCATAGCACGGTCAATTTGTATCCAATTGGCATGCAGCTAATGCCAAAATGTTCATAATGCAATGCCCAATCTTGTGATATGCGAAGGTATGCACTCTACCGAGTGCCCATTCTAGTTTCAACATGTAACGGGCAACAGTTGCTTTCTGTAGATCCACAATCCAAATAGCAGAATGTATTTGGGGCACACAGGGTGAATCCACGTGCTCTCGCAGGCAAATGAAGAGTGTGTGATTCAGGGTAATGGACATGCAGTCATTAAAGCAGACAGGAACATCGCTGCGGGCTGAAGGCAGCAGCCGGTGCAGAGAAAAGAGGCTTGCATTCGTCAAATGTTTAACATACCGGCTAAAGGCAGTTACAGGACGGCATCCTCGGCCAATCTCTTTGCCATAATCTGGCCAGAAGCAGAGATGCAGCCCGAGGGGGTTTGAGCGTGTGCAGGGAGGTGCGTCCAACTCCCAGGAGAACAATGGTGATGTCATTAGAGGACCTCAATGGAGTGGCTTCCCTCCCTGAAAGAATATAAATCACCATGGTCAACAGAAAAAGATATTCAAATCCTAATCATTTATTTATGTGCGCTCGATATCTTTGAGAAGTGTGCAGGTGTGTGTGTGTGTGTGTGTGTGTGTGCGCGTGTCTGTGTGTGTGTGCACATTAGCATGTCTGTGTTCATCTGTCAGGGGGATGCACGCAGCAGGTTGTGTATTATCATGTTAATGCAGAGGCACAGATTTAACCGCGACCTCTCGGGGGTTTATTGAATTTTATGGTTTCCAATTAGAGACGTATTGCTCTACTGGTAGAACAATAATCCGCCTTTTATAATTCAGCATCGTCCTCACGTCTGAAATTATAGTTATTTAGCTTTTTAGTTGCTTCTTTCCTGTAGTATTCCAAATATGTCGTCCGTTTTTGTTGAAAAATGGAGCGGAACCGATGGAGAGCGAGCGTTGAATTTTTCCCACCTGGTTTTCTTTAATCAGCACCACAGTGTGTGTGTGTGTGTGTGTGTGTGTTTAAAGACTATTTCAAACATACGGACATCCACATCTCTCTCTCTATCTCTCTCTGTCTCTCACACACACACACTGTCACTCTCTGTATCGTCACTCCCTCTTGCATTCCTTCATGCACTCTCCATCTCGCTCCGTGCGTTTTCCCCAACGAGAGTGGTTGCCGTGGCAACGCCGTGCAGGCACTTCCCGACGATGATGTATGTGCGCCTCCGCGTGACCGCAGGCCGACTCGGCAGACTCAATTCCAGCCATGCACAGTATTTATATATGTTTTTTATACCGGCTCTGTCGAAGCAGCCGCGTCTGTTTTTATGGGATGTTCTCTGTGCTTCTGATTAAACATCGACGACGATGCACGCCGACAGTGGGCGGCACCATTTCGTAGAGATTGAAGACGCCGGTTACCGTGTTTTCCTCACGTATGCATCCCTCTAAATGCTGTGAAAATCTAAAGGAACAAGCAGGAGTAATGTCAGATCGGGAAGCCAACTTCATACGTCTTTAATATTTTCAATGTTTTCCACATTAACTCCAGTCTTTTTTTTTTCCTGCTTTATTTATGTCAACGCTGAGGATTTTATGAGCCTGTCACATGTTTCTCAGCTTGCCTCTGGGCCTGTGTGTGTGTGCGAGTGTGTGTGTGTGTGTGAGAGCATGTCATCCTACATCGATTTATGATGCCTAACAGGGTAGAGCAATCCACCCAGGGTTTTAGAGGAAGCCGTAACCAATATAGCCTTTCAGCTGAGTGGCCTCTTGGGCTGCTGTCTGTGTAAAGGCGATGCCACGCTTTTAACCTGTTAGTGTTGAGGTGGAGAGAGAAAAGGCTGGAGGTACTCCCAAAGCCACAGGACTAATTTACCTTGTCGTCACAGCATTCTAGATGAGGAGGTGCAACAGGGGAGGAACAATGTAAGAGATTTAGTGCATATTAAATCCCATGGAAAATCTCTTTATGGCTCAGGAGTGCAGCGGAGGGACGGCTGTTATACAACGCCGAGCTTCAAACCTCTCCAGCAGTGCTGACCTTGAAATGTTACCCAAAAAAAGGAAGGAGCTATATTAAAACTTTGCTTTTTAATAGTTGTGTTAATCCCATTAGGAATGAACGCCTGTGCCATGTCACTCGTCTTTATCCTACTGGACTATTTCTACACCCGATTTCCTCTTAAATTGAAAGACAAACATACTCGATTCCTAAAAAGTGAACGACCTCCTGTTCTTCTCCCTCAGGGTTCATTTCCAGGGAACTTACACTTGGTTCTGGTGTTGCGTCCCACCACTTTGCTCCAGCGGACTCTGTCAGACTTCCTGTTCAAGTACAACAAGGATGAGTTCAAAATGAAGGTGTGTCTTGTGACCGTGCGCCCGTCTTTCCTTCTTTCTGTGTCGTAATCACACTTAATATAAACGGCCGCTTGTGTTTCATCAGGTGGTGATGCTGAGTTCGGTGACTGAGCTCCATGCCTATATCGACCCAGGACAACTGACCACAGAGCTGGGAGGAACGCAGGAGTACCGCCATGACAGCTGGATCTCACACCGCACTGTATGTACACACACATTCATGTTCACACACATGCCTGTACACACACATGCCTGTACACACACATTCATGTACACACACATGCCTGTACACACACATTCATGTACACACACATTCATGTACACACACATGCCTTTACACACACATTCATGTTCACACACATGCCTGTACACACACATTCATGTACACACGCATGCCTGTACACACACATTCATGTTCACACACATTCCTGTACACACACATTCATGTACACACACATGCATGTACACACACATTCATGTACACACACATGCCTGTACACACACATTCATGTACACACACATGCCTGTACACACACATTCATGTACACACACATGCATGTACACACACATTCATGTACACACACATGCCTGTACACACACATGCCTGTACACACACATTCATGTACACACACATGCCTGTACACACACATTCATGTACACACACATTCATGTACACACACATTCATGTACACACACATGCCTGTACACACACATGCCTGTACACACACATGCCTGTACACACACATGCCTGTACACACACATTCATGTTCACACACATGCCTGTACACACACATGCCTGTACACACACATTCATGTACACACACATTCATGTACACACACATGCCTGTACACACACATTCATGTTCACACACATTACTGTACACACACATTCATGTACACACACATGCATGTACACACACATTCATGTTCACACACATGCCTGTACACACACATTCATGTACACACACATGCCTGTACACACACATTCATGTACACACACATTACACACACATTCATGTACACACACATGCATGTACACACACATTCATGTACACACACATGCCTGTACACACACATGCCTGTACACACACATGCCTGTACACACACATTCATGTTCACACACATTCATGTACACACACATGCCTGTACACACACATTCATGTACACACACATTCATGTACACACACATTCATGTTCACACACATGCCTGTACACACACATTCATGTACACACACATGCCTGTACACACAGTCATGTACACACATGCCTGTACACACACATTCATGTTCACACACATTCATGTACACACACATGCCTGTACACACACATGCATGTTTTTCATCAAATTCTTCGGTTCCATGACTAAAAAAAGAAGCCATTTTGACTATTCCACGTCTCCCTCCACAGGCAATCGAGGCGTTCGCCCTCATGGTGAAGACCACGGCTCAGACCCTGCAGGCGTTTGGCACTGAGCTCGCAGAGACCGAATTACCCAACGATGCCGAGGCCACCACCAACCTGCTGCACACGCACACTCTGAAGAAGGACACGATGAAGGTCAGACATGTCTTTCTGTCCGTCCCGCGCATGTTAACTCACGACAGTTATAGGGCTGTTACCGAGGCAATGATTTGTTTGATTTCCAGGAGGACCTGCAGGTGGCGCTGTCTCAGGGCGGCCGCCTGTTGGAGTGTAAAAACGAGCCTCTACAGACGGAGCCTGAATACAGCAGGACCAACGACGAGCTGGAAAACTTGGATACCGTACAGAGGTACGGGAAGGGATGAAGGCAAACATCAACAGGTGAGGGCGGTGTCCCTGAACGCGTCGATGAATCCTCCCTTCTTTTCCCCTCAGACTCCTGGGTCAGCTGGACGAAACGCAGATGGCGTTTGACGATTTCTGGGAGCGCCACCGCACCAAGCTGGAGCAGTGCCTGCAGCTGCGCCATTTTGAGCAGCACTTCCGTGAAGTCAGTTGAGTTGACGGGACGTGTCACTTTGGGCCGGCCGGCTTGCAACACGTGTGCACACAGGGCAACGCGCGTTTAACGCACGCGCGTGTTCACAGGTGCGCGCCCAGCTCGACGCGACATCGGAGCGGCTGTCGGGTTTCTCTGAGGTCAGCGTAAGCCCCGCCCACGCTGAGCACGTCCTCCGGGAGCTCAGTGGACACGAGGACAAAGCCTGTGTAAGAGACACACACACACACACACATACACTCTGTGTTGAACACTTTCACCTTTGACGCATCCTTGAAGCCATATGGCCAATGATTTAATCAATGTGATGCCCTGTCCCCTCCCCCACTCACTTGCACACGCTGAAAATGCTGACATAGGTTCTTTAAAAAAACGAATGAGGTTGACTGATGTGTCCAAAGTGCGTGTCCCTCTCCTGCCAGCATTGTTGAACGGACATCTTCGCTGCGTTTCAACAGGAGGCGCTGGACCGAGCCCTGTCCCTGGCCTGTGAAGGCGACCGGCTGATAGAAAACTCCCACTACGCAGAGGACTCCATCAGGCCCAAGTGCAGCGAGCTGAGAGGAGTGTGCGAGGAGATCAGCGCCACCCTGAGGAGCAAGAAGAGCCTCCTGCTCAGGGCGATGGAGCTCCACCACGCCCTGGAGAAGGTGGGTCAGAGTGTGTGTGAAGAAAGATGATCATCTTCTTCAACTTGTTCCAGACTTTGTGGTCCATAAATCCATATATCCGTATCAATATGTTTGCTCCCCAGGCGTCGCGGTGGTGTGAGAAGGGCATCTTCCTGTTGGCCAGTCAGCCAGTGGACCGCTGTCAGTCTCAGGATGGAGCTGAAGCGGCTCTGCAAGAGCTGGAGCGATACCTGGACACGGCGACGCTGCACACCGTCGCCGACCGCGGCGCCATATGCTGCCAGTACGAGGCGGTGCTCACAGCTCAGCTCAGGGTCAGTAGGAAGTGGACTCCACAGATAAAATGATATTCAGTCTACCTTTTTTTTTTTTTTAAAGTCGTTCCAATATCCGCACTGGTGTTTGGTCTCCGTCAGGACCAGGTGGAGGGAGTCTTCCTGAAGCAGAGCTCCGTCCAGGAGATGTTTGAGAAGAGACGCGTCAGCCTGAAGAAACTCGCCGCCAAACAGACCCGACCGGTGCAGCCGGTGGCACCGAGACCTGAAGTGAAGTCTCCGCTCTCCTCTCCCAGTAAGCCCGGATCAATAGATCAGCTGGTTTGATGAAGAAGACTCGATTTGATATCTTCTGACTTCCGTCCTTCAGGTCAACAGAGGAAAGAGAGGAGATCCTCTGCAGATAATGCCATCTGCAAAAGGGTAAATGCATGACTATGAATCCATTGATTGGCAGTCAATATTGAAAACTCAATTGTATTGAACTTTTCTTCCTTTATGATCATTTCCAGGTAATTATTCCTCCAAATGTTGGGAGATGTTTCGTCAGATATATGAATGTGTGTGTGTGTGTGTCCAGGTGGAGTCTCCCATACACAACGGGGGCATCAGACATGCTTCTCTGTCAGAGGAGGAAGAAAACCTGGCAGTGCTTCGGCGGTAAGGGAGGCGGGGTCAAAGGTCACCCTTTTTAGAGCCACGGATAAGAAAGCAGTGACACCGTAACTGACCGGAAACGTCTGTTCCTCTGCCTTGCAGCCACGTGATGAATGAGCTGCTGGAGACGGAGAGAGCCTACGTGGAGGAGCTCCTGTGTGTGCTGGAGGTGAGTGTCGGCCACGTGGGTCACCCCCCCCCCCCCCCCCGCGTCCGTTCTCCGTGTCGGTAACGCGTGTAATCTTAAACTCCAGGGCTACGCGGCCGAGATGGACAACTCGGCCATGGCCCACCTCATCCCCAGCACCCTGCTGAACAAGAAGTTCGTCCTGTTCGGCAACATGTCTGAAATATACCAGTTCCATAAGAGGTACGCTCCACTCCAGCATTTACGCTACGCTAAGCTGCTCCAGATGTGAGCGTGGTATCAATCTTCTCATCCTACTTGGTCCCCAGGACGTTTCTTAAAGAACTGGAGGCGTACACCGACTGCCCAGAACTAGTGGGCCGTTGCTTTTTAGAGAGGGTAAGCGCTGACCTTTATAATGAGCCGATACAATACATCTTTTGTCAAATCAATGACGGACATAATGTAACGTCTCCCTGCAGATGAAGGACCTGCAGATCTACGAGGCGTACTGCCAGAATAAACCTCGCTCCGAAAGCTTGTGGAGACAGTGCTCCGACTGTGCCTTCTTCCAGGTTCGCCCCTCGCTTCGGCAACACCCTCCTATCCGTGCGACTTTTAAGAATGATAAACTCTGAAGTGTCCTCGTTGGGTCATGTTTTTGTTCACCAGGAGTGCCAGAAGAAGCTGGAACATAAGCTTGGTTTGGACTCCTACCTCCTGAAACCTGTGCAGAGAATCACCAAGTACCAGCTGCTGCTGAAGGCGAGCCGTGCGGATGTTGACTGTTCACGCCGGTTCATTTCGGTCTCGCCGGCGTTATTCACACCTTTTTGCCGCGCGTGTTTGCAGGAGCTGCTGAAGTACAGCAAGGGGTGCGACGGCTGCGACGACCTACAGGAGGCGCTCTCCTCCATCCTGGGGATCTTGAAGGCCGTTAACGACTCCATGCACCTCATCGCCATCACGGGATACGAGGTCGGAGACGGTTGGGATGACCCTGAAGCGGCCGTCGAGTTGCCTCGCGCCAGAGTGGACCCTCACATAATCTGTCCGCCGTCTCCCTCCTTCCAGGGCAACCTGTCGGATCTGGGCCGCCTGCTGATGCAGGGCTCCTTCAGCGTGTGGACGGAGCATAAAAAGGGTCACGCCAAGGTCAAAGACCTGGCCCGGTTCAAGCCCATGCAGAGGCACCTGTTCCTGCACGAGAAGGCGCTGCTCTTCTGCAAGAGGAGGGAGGAGAACGGGGAGGGCTACGAGAAAGCTCCGTCTTACAGCTTCAAGCACTCCCTCAGCGTAAGCGCACGTCGATGAGGTGTTCGGTCGCCTTCGTGACGCAGCCCGCGGTGAGAGATGCGGGCTGACCGTGTGCCTTCACTCTCCTCTCAGATGACCGCGGTGGGCATTACAGAGAGCGCCAAAGGAGACAACAAGAAGTTTGAGGTCTGGTGTAACTCCAGAGACGAAGTCTTCATCGCCCAGGTGAGCTCACTCGGCCTCGCCGCTCCGACAGGTGGAGGAGAAACCCCGCCGCTGTTAATGACGCGCGGTTTGATTTTCTCATCTAGGCTCCGACGCCGGAGATTAAAACGTCGTGGGTGAACGAGATCCGCAAAGTTCTGACCCAGCAGCTCACAGCCTGCAGAGGTACCGTGAACACTCGCCGCCGCGCAAACGCTCGCTTCGCATGTCTTCTTCTGCCTTTTGCACGTCATGCCAGCTTTTCAACTGCAGTTCCCGTTGCAGAAGCCAGTCAGCAGAAGGGCTCCGACTCGGTTTTCCCGAGTCCCACCAGCAACAGCAGCTCCGTCTCCCTCAGGTGGGCGCCTCGCCTTGTAGACACACATAAGATGCCCTTTTATTTTATTTGTACGTCTCCTTCTTCCCAGTCCCTTTCGTGGCAGTGGTCCCAAAAACCAGAAGAAGCAAGAGGAGAAGAAGGCGGAGACCAGCTCGGTGTCCGACTCTTCTTCGTCCCCGAGACACAAAGGTAGATGTTTGATGAATCCACTTAGAGATGAAATGTATTGGTCAACTGTGGCTGAGCTGCTCCCCGCAGAGTAAACCCCTCACTGATCTTCTTTTCTTCATCACCTTCATTGTCATGGTTCCTCCTTCTCTCTCTCTCTCTACCTCTCACATTTATTTTCCCATGATTGCAAACCTCTCTTTTTCTCTTCCTCCATCTCAAACCCTCGTTTCCAGATGAACCGGTGACCAGTCCGACCACTGACAGGTCTTCAGTGGCTAAAAAGCGTTTTACTTTGCAGGGCTTCAGCAATCTGAAGAGTCCGAAAGGTAACGTTGGCGGACTGAAAGAGGAGTTTAGCGATGGCTTTCTGTCTGTAACGGATGAAAAGTTGACATTTATGAGCACTAAAAGGCGCCGTTAATTTAAATGAAAAAAGGATGGAGAGTGTTTAAAAAAAAAAAATACAGTACATACATGTGCTGTGATATTAATTGAATATATTGTTTTACTGATGCTGTATAACAGGCCTCTTCAACTAGCGGCCCGCTTGAGTTTAACTCTGGCCCGCGCGACTCTCACTAGCACCCCCCCCGTCTGTCAACAATCCTTCTCGGCTCGCGCGCGACTCTCACTAGCACCCCCCCCGTCAACAACTCATCAATATTCTGTGCGGCCCTCACACCCCCTGTGATTTTCTTATTTGGCCCACTTGCTACTGAAGTTGAATAGCCCTGCTGTATAATATGGCTGGGAGGTGAACTGGTATTTCTATGCTGCAGTCACTCTGCCTCCTAGTGGTCAAGGTCTGACATTGCTACTGCTGTCGCGAGACCAGACCTTTTAATAACGAGTATTTATCATATCAGCAGAGACATCCACGCTGGCCAAAGACTAGAGGTCACACTAGTCACAATATGTAGGAGCTTCTCTCTTGTTTAGATATTTAATAAGTCTTGTATTCCTGCTGCGTTCTCTTTCTTACGCACTCTCCTTCTTCTTCTCCTTCTTCTTCTTCTTCCCTCCATTCAATTTGTTTCTGCCCGCGTGGCCAGGCTCGGCCCTGAGCCCCGAGCACGGCGCCAAATGCCACTCGGTCAAGAGTGACCCCATGCCGTTTGGGTTCAAAGGTACACTGCCGTCTGATAACGGGGGGGGAGGGGCCCATCTAACACAGGAGGCCGTCCTTCATCCTCCCATCCCTCACTGCCACGTGTGTTTATGATCATGTAGATTTCACCCGTGTCTCGCATAAAATGATGAAATATGTTGTGACACCGAACATTAATCCATATGTTGGTTTTCATACCGTCGCCCGTCACAGTGTTGTTCATGTGTTGGGAGAGAAATGTGTAAAAAGAATATCTGCCGGGCATGGAGGTCTCCATACGTCTGTTTTGGCTCATAAATCCCTGAACACCATTTCACAGGTCATAACCGTCATCGCTGAATAAGTGTTGTGCCCTTTTAACATTTTGGGAATTATTCTTATTTGAGTTCTCACTTAGAGTTAGCTTAGCTCAGCATAAAGACTGGAAACAGAGGGGAACGGCCCCCCTTGCTTTGGCCATCATGCTGACCCGGCAGTCTGACGGCGGGACTAGCTTTCTCACTGACTCGCTGGCTGTTTCTCTCCCCCCCCCCCCCCCTCCGTCTATAGAGCCGGCTCCCCATGTCACTCTGAGCAGAGTCAGGTGGATGAGCGCCGCGAGTCTGTTACAGAACAAGCGGCGAGGTACAGAGCCGCTCTGAGGATCAGCCCCCTGTGGGTGTTTGCTGTGGTTTGTGGTGGATGATTGATTTTTAACGGAGGTAAAGTGTGGCGAAATAGCCACTCTCCTTTCATTTCGCCTTGTATTCAGCATCTTTCATTTGGCGTGAGATGCTGAACGCTGTTTCTGCTCTTTGCACTTGCAAAATATTAAGATTTAAAATCTCACTTCAAGGCTAAATAGCAACATTTTCTTCAAGTGACCTACTCTACCTCCAATCAATCATTATCTCTTCTTCTGCTGTGGGCTGTCTTTGGGGTTTGCGTGGCGTGGACAATAATGAGAGTTATCACTTCCAGCGATGGCCGTCAGAAATGAGTCAACATGATTCAAATCTCTGTGTTCTTCTGATGATGAATCTTGATTTGGCTTTGGTTTGTGTTTTACTGGGACCTGTCGCTGTCTCCATTGATCTGCTCTGGGATTTTGGAGGAGTTTGATTTTACCCTCGGCTGTTTCAGTGTGTGTGTGTGTGTGTGTGTGTGAATGTTTTGATTTGTCAGACAAACATCTGACTCTGTTCCGGAATAGATTGTGTGGTTTTGTGCTCCTCGCGGGAGATTGATGTGTAACCGGGTTTCTATTTCCAAGTTCCTATTTCATTCGGTTTGCTCCTGGCAAAAAATCCACATTCACTCTCATGTCTCACTTATATTCCAACCATCACTCAGCCACTCAGCACAGTCATTATGTCTGCATCGGTATACACGTTTTGAATTCCCCTAATTCGTGACCCAGGAACCATAGTCATGCCACGTGGAGTTGGAGTGTGTGTGATACAGATTCCTCAAGTCGCCTCCCATGTCTCATCATTCCACTTCTCCACCTCCCCCGACAGGCTGGAACAAGGCGTCTCTCTCGGTGGACGCCTCGGAGGAGAACGATGGCTACTCCAGCGGCGAGGACCCCATGAACTCTGACCCCGAGGACGAAGTAGCAAGGAAGCTGGTGAGCCTGAACCCCACGGCTTCTTTTTTTCCCCCCCGACTCTTTGTTGTTTGACGTTTGCCGCCTCTAACCGCGACTGGCTTTTGGCGACCTTTAACCCGCCGCAGGCTCCGGGAACGTACACGGTGGTAGCGGACTGCGAGAAGGCGGGACCTCAGGAGCTGTCCGTCACGAGCGGAGACATGGTGCAGCTCATCAGAGAAGGAGAGGAGGGACAGTGGTAAACATCTTGTTTTTTCTCCGGCAAATCCTCCGAATAGACGTGTGCGTCGTCGGGTAAATCCACCGCTCGGTGAATCCTCTGCAGGTTTGTGAAGAACCTGCGCAGCGGTAAGGAGGGCTGGGTGGCCGCCGCCAACCTCCTCACCCTCCTCTCCGAGTCCAAGTCATCCCAGTCGCTCAGCAGCTCAGGTATTCTTCCTCTTCCCCTCCATACACATGTTCCCTCGACACTTCCATCGTGTTCCTCCAACGCCGCCGTTGTTTGTGCCCACAGACGGCAGCGTCTCGGGGAACCTCAGCACTTCTTCCAGCTGCAGCGAGACCTACACCAGCTTCTCCGACATCAAACCCTGACCCGCCCGCGGTCGGCGTCCTCGACGCCACCCCTCGGCCACGATCATGTTCCGCGTGTGAAAATCACACGCAGAAAAACACGCGGCTGACGGGAGGACGGATCGACGTGATGCCGTCCATGTCCAACGAAAACAATCTAAACTATCTGCTACCAGAGTTTTATCTGACGGCCTACTACTCCCCCCTCCCTCTCCCCCTTTCTGATTATTTAGACCCACCCGTCAGTCTAATGTCCACCCGGCAGTATTAACCTTCACTTTAGATTATTTTAACCTTCAAGGTGATCAACATGGCCTTGTTTAAGCATCACAGTATCTGTGGCGTACAGGGGAGAGCTAAAGGATCCTTCTTATCATGTAGCATTGAAGTGGACGCATTTGAAGAACATCTGCACTGAAGCCGAATCCCCCCTCGAGTCGACGGCGTCACGGCGGGCCGACAGATTCTTGTGTGAGACGTCCACAGGTCCAGATACGATCAGACTGGTATTTCACATGCCGCTTCAGTGTCAGACATTAATCGGACACTGTGAAAAGTGGCAGCTGGCTGCAACAAGAGGAGGAGAAGAAAAAGGCTTCCAGGTGTATCTCGGAGCATCTCTGAGCAGGTCCGATCTTCAGGGTGCAGTCACTTCAGATAAGAGCATCTCTGAGCAGGTCCGATCTTCAGGGCGCAGTCACTTCAGATAAGAGCTTCCCAGCTGGTTTTATTGCATCATCTTATTATAAACATCACTCTGTGAATGACCCCCACAGCACCACCTGGTGGTCAGATGTCATGCACTTCTCAAGCCTCATATAGAGCAACTTTTGGACGTCTTTATTTGTGTGTGTCACCAGTGATTGTATAACCCGCCTCTGATCTGCTCTGGATTGACCTCTCAGGAAGCCCGAGACGTTGCGCCGGCAGGCAGGTGTGACTGCATACCTGCGTGTGTCGACTACACGTCTGCGCATGCGCGTGTTCTTGCACACTTGCGTGTTGCTTCAGAACAAATCCCCACTATTAGATGTCGGCTAGAGGGCCCCCATCCTGACATGTTAATGTCTAATGAGTGAAGTGACATCCCCCACGTGGACGGAAACGGGTTAAAACTCAATACTCTGCCCATGAATCCAGTGCTTGTGTCATGACCGCGGCGCTCACCTATCTTTGGATTGCACTGCGGCAACAGAAGCCGGCTGTGTCCCCTCCCCTCTGCTCCCAGCCCCACTCAGGCATGTGACAGTAGCTACTTCTCTGCAAGCAGCGCTAACTGGGGCCAAGACCTTTTCTCAACATGTCCGCACACACCCGCCCCACAGTGATGTTTGCTTGCTTCACCGCGATGTTGCCGAGTTATCAAATAACACGGTGCAAATCAGAAATAATTGCAAAAGTATGTCAGGGGGTGGTGAGTAAACGCAGTTGGCTGTAGTGGAAACGAGGGTGTTGATGGCCAACAGCATGTGCTATTCTGATCCCTGAATGACACTTTTATCACACCTTGTTTTTCACGGGCAAACATGTGTTGTTTTTTAATAACCTACGATTTCTACTGTATCCACAAGCCGCCCTGGAGAAGCGATCTGTTCTTTTTTTTTCTCCATCTTTGTGTGTTGAAACAGAAAACACTGCAGCGTGGTGTTGAATCCCACCCCTCCCCTGTGGCTTGTATTTGTCCACCACCGGTTATCACCACTGTGGGTTTGTTACACCCGGCCCCGACTATGATTAGTGCTCGTGATGAGTTTTTTTCGAGCTCTTTTTGTCGAAAGACACCTTTCTTACTCTAATCACAACACGCATGTCCTCCTTTTAATGAAAGGGAGGATTCTTCTCCAGAAAATAAAAGACGCGTACGTTTCAAACTGAGCTTTCAAACCACGAGGCTGGCATTATGCGTCGACCTGTGTGAGACTGAGAAAATGTATGTAACACTTGTACAGATGTGTCCTCTATACCTCACATTGTTTTCCTCGAGAGCATGTGCATTGTGAAGAGGATGATGGTTCGTGTGAGTCTCTTTGTCTCTCTGTAGCGTCTCTTTGTGGCATGTTCCTGATGGACCTCTCTTGTCAAAGCCCTGAACAAGGCAAGTATTTTTACTAGGCACTGTTGTATGTCCTGAGAGTTTATTTTCTGCCCTCCTGGGAGCTGACACGGGCACTAAACTTCGTCAGTGCTCTATCACGATCACACAATAAAGCTTCTCGAACGGTTTGTACTTTTTGACTTGGAGGCTGGATAGACGAGAAGGGTTATATTTTTTTGTTTCTTTGTATGCAGCACATTGCAGCAACCACTGTCTTTATTTTCCTATTGTATCTACTGAGTATGGTGTTGATATAAATATATTATAATGAGACATATCTGTGTATATTTGTAAATATGTAATTCTGAATTGTATGTAAAATGAAAAGCAGCTTTAATAAAGTCTGAGATGGTTTCCTCTAAGGGAATTTGCCTTTTTATAATGGGAATTGGAGCTATTTATTTGATTCAAATTTTGTTTGAAAAATATTATTTGTAACTGGCAACCCACTCAATTAGATTAGTGTGGGCTTTTGGAAATGCCATTACCGGCAATTTTTTTAAATAAAATACATGTTCTAGGAATTGTGTATAACCTTATTATTCAATACATGGGTACATTGACAATGTTATACAATATGTATTTTGATCCGGACGTGAAATTTTAACCACGTGGTATTTAACCTCCAATGAGCTTTTTTTTCGAGTTCAGACTCATTTGTCCTGGGGTGCGTTTCAATATGTACACCATCCGACCTTCAGTCTCTTCTCCTTTTTTGTATCTCTCTCAATGGTGGATAACAAGTACATCCAGTCCAAAAAAATACTGAACACTATTTTATATTTGTTTGAATACCATATATTATAGTAATACATGAGGCAAGGTGGGTAAAGGGACTTGATATGAGAGGATGTGAACGAGACTCAGCCGCTACTGGAAAGATACAGATGAATAAAGTTAGCATGCGGGAGCCAGACTCTCACCGGAAGTGACGCAGAATGCGCTATAAAGCTATTTTTTCTGCGCGCTAGGACATTTCTTGGTTTTAAAATTAAAACGGGTAGTATTTCAACTGCTGATAGTTGTTTCCGTCTTAATTCAACCCTCGCTTTCTCTTCTTTGTTCATTAATTTAAAACGGACGATTGTTCGCGCAGGTTTCATCACGACGGTTGACACCGGAAGTCGTCCGGTTTGTTCGCGCGAGCTTGTCAGTTGACTGGAACGCGACCAGATGGAATTCCGCACTGGCTTCTCAACAGATTCCACACGTTTTTAAATTGCGTCGCGCACCTTTTTAGCGGACTTTATTGCTCACAAACAACCCTGGCGTGACAACAACAGCCCGTCTGGGAGGCTCGGCTGCGCTGCGAACCGGGACAGAAAGCGGTCGAGACATTTCCAGGATTCCCCACCAAACATCCTCCTACTGTAGGTATCGTTTCTCCCAGTTATCTCGAGGGATACTATCGCCCTTGACTTCGTAACTTCTCTCGGGGTTAAACGTGTGTCACGTGAAGAAGTGTGACCTCTCTAACGTAATTTGGAGCATTTGCTTGTGGCATTAAATGCAGACGCTTGTGAATAGCTAGCTTTGGAAATCTGTCAAACAAAAAGGGAGTTTAGCCTGGAGGCGAGAGGGGTGTAGCCTTGTTAAAGCACCCCGTCTGTGACTGTTCATGCGGCCTTATGCGTGATTTACTGCCTCCTTCCTGATGCTCTCTTGTTCCCCTAAACACTCTCGTTCACGGGGTCTTTAATTCATCAGCCGCACAAACACTGTGTGTGATTTTTGTTTTCGTGTGTTCCTCCTCGCTGTGTTACTTCGGACGACCAGCGTCATGCTAGCAAGAACGAAAACATTGCGACTTCCGGTTACAACTTTCAAAATAAAACCTGTCAAACGCTGTCAAACTATGAGTTAATGATTATAATAACTGATCTACAGAAAGATAATTGCCGACAGTTTTCATAATCAATTATCTGTTTAGGATAAATGTCAAATCAACATAAACGTCTGTCACATTTTGTTGATGACACATTTGAAGAAATAATGGACAGATTGATCAATTTTTAATACAATTAGTAGTTACAACCCTGTTATGCTTTTTAGGATTAACAGTCTGAGTCCATTTGTTATATTATTGATCCAATGCCATGAAGGGAGTTGAGTTGTTTTGATGGGTGTTGACAATTGTCAGTCAATAATAATAATAATAATACATAACATTTCTATAGCGCTATAGTACTCAAAGACGCTTGTTTAAGTCAGTTTTAAATCTGCATAACTGTCTGAAATAATATATTAACCCATGTTGACTCTGCTCATTAACCTCTCCTGATGAAGCACCTGTGCATGCCAGTGTGCATTACAAACTGCATTTAATTAGTAATAAGCTTATAATGTATGGACGGTGGGGAGTTGTGGTCAGCTTGTGGCATACAAGGTTCTCCTTCACTCTGCCGTGACACTGTTGATCTACGCAGGTGGACGTGCAGCAGGTGGGAGCAACTCTGACCCGACCAATAGCAAAGAGCTGTACTCTTTATTGTGTCTGTAAACAACAGTGAAGTGCATCATGGTCTGTTGTGATATCGGGCTGCTCCTGTAAACCTTTTCCCATTATCCCCGTTTATTGGTTTAATGTCGGCCGAGTGAGTGTTTGAAGGGAAACTCATCCTGAAACGCGAGCATTCCCGTAAAGGTTTCAAACCTGTTTTCAGTGCGAGCCGTGAACCGTCCCAAGTTGTTTTCACCACCCGTGCAGCCGGACTGACATGTCCACTCTAGGTGTGACAGAGCGTTCTCGCTCCACTGGAATGACGTTCATTATAGTCATCAACACCACCTGCAGAAAGCAGCTCTGCTTGTTGACAACTGATGCTGATTATTGTAATTATATTAATGTGTCACATAACAGATTGTTGTTTTATTACTCGAGGGCATGGTGGATTTCTGTATTTGCATAAAACAATTGGTTCATTAAATATATCATTCTATACAAAATTATGCTTGTTCTGTCTTGACTATTTTGTGGGTTTGGACAAGAAATAAATGCAATTACAAATCCGGCATTTTTTTAATCGTGATTGGCAATTTTTTATTAAATTAGGTGTGTTTATGATGAGTAAAATGACTGTATTTATCACTTCAAGAGCAGAGCACAGTTATTTATTCTAAAACAATACACTTCCAATTTATATGTCAGACCATCATGATGTAGTAAAGAGGAAAGAGAGAGAGCTAATGATCATCATCATGATCACAGAAGCAGAAACAAAGCTGTCCTCAACAAAATATGAATACAATTCTTATGCCGCTTTAAATGCTGATGATAATTACTTGTATCTGAAATTATTCTTGAAATCAGATTGAATTTGTGACCTTTTTATAGCTTTAGTTTATATCCTTATTTACGGCTCCTACGTTCTCTCATAATTACAGCTAAAAATGAATATTTAGTGGCCGTATGGAGCTGTCCTGTGTCCACAGAGTTGAAGTAGGAGACGCCTGGCGCAGTCGTCCAACATATTATTGGAGTAAAGGAGTTCCCCTCTTTTGATCGCGACTTCCTCAATGCTGTGCTCGTCCTTCGACAAATATTGACTGAAGCTGTGTCGGCATGACGTAATCTGATGATAATGGGAATGCATCATGTTAAAGGGACTGACATGTATTTCATTACCTTCGCATTGAAAATGCGGAAGGTAAAGTTTTGATCGCCGTGTATGTATTTATTTATTTGTATGCGTGTTACTCGCATAACACAAAAAGTATTAAACCGAATCGCATGAAATTTGGTGGGATGATTGGTTATTATCCGGGGACCATTTGATTAGATTTTGGGATCGATCGGGTCAAAGGTCAAGGTCAAAAGACGCTTTAAGATTTCTCTCTGGAGTTCAAATTGCCTTTCTGAAATAGTCATTGGAAAGAACAACACCCGGCGTCTGCTCTTCGCATCATTACAACCTTTTAAAATCAATTATTTCTTGGAGTCCGCGTTGCAGGAAGTGAGCTCACTCGGCCGAGGTTTATCCTCGATCGAGTGAAAACCTTGTGATTCCACTCGGACCTGTTTTCTTGCTCGTTTTTCACGGCATTGAAGAACACTGTAGCTGAGGATGGAAGGAGGAACGGCAGCAGCGGTGCTGGATGGAGAGCAATTGGTTTTAATTCAAGAGGGAGGGCGATGCCCTTCTCACATTCCTGGATGAGGATTAGCAGTCACAAGTTCTCTGCCTGTTCCTGACCTGGCTGGGGTTGTGAATGCTGCTGCCTTCTTTTAAATGCTCCATCATGGACCGAATGCTCTCCCTGTTCGCAGTGGGATTGCATCTTCTTCTATTCGAGCGTCGCATGAATGAACGGTTCATGTAGAGCGGAATAAGAAAGTGTTTAGACCCTTTCGCTCCTTGCGGGATTGTTTTGAGTCGGCCATTTATGTTGAGACTGATCAACTTTCTGTGTGTTCGGCACATCTCCTCATCAGCAATGTATGGCATGTTAGTTAAAGTTATATATTGTCAGATTTGTTTTTAAACTCTAATGTATATCAGACTCAAAAAGCACTGTTTGGGCTTTTATTATGATAATGATGCGTCCTGTGTGTGTGTGTTGTCCAGGTCCCCGAGGCGAGTGTGTGTGCGTCCACCATGCCGCTGTTTGGTAAATCCCACAAGAGTCCGGCGGACATCGTCAAAACGCTGAAGGAAAACCTGGCCATCCTGGTCAAACAGGACAAGAAGACGGACAAGGTAGAGACGGACGGGGGGGCCGGGGGCCCGAGGGTCACGGCGCCCTGTGAAATAGGACCATGGAACAGCCTGGGCCTGCCATCTCCTGACACTTCACTGTCAAGACAGTTTACTCTCTCAAACAAACACACACACACAGCGGCCACATGAGCCAAGTTCAGGCTCAAGTCAGTTTCAGAATTTTCCCTTTTCCTCTTTTTTTTCCCCCTCTTAACATCTTCTGTGTCCGAAGTACACAGAGGCTCCATCTCACCTGAGCTCTCCCTCTCCGTCCCGCAAGGCGTCCGAGGAGGTGTCGAAGTGTTTGGTCGCCATGAAGGAGATTCTGTACGGCAGCAACGACAAGGAGCCTCACACCGAGTCGGTGGCCCAGCTGGCCCAGGAGCTGTACACCAGCGGCCTGCTGCTGTCGCTGGTGGAGAACCTGCAGGTCATCGACTTTGAGGTGAGGAGAGACGGGCACGGCCGCCGGAGGGGAAGAGAGCAGCGTGACCTCTTCTAATGTGTGCTCCCAGGGGAAGAAGGACGCGTGTCAGATCTTCAACAACATCCTGAGGAGGCAGATTGGGACGAGGAGCCCCACCGTCGAATATTTCGGGTACCACCATGACGTCCTCTTTATACTGCTTAAAGGGTGAGACACACACACACACACACACACACACGGATAGTACGTTTGCCACAGAGGCTCATGGCTTCCAAAGAGGTGACAAAAATGCTCTGTCTGCGTTGGAAGGTACGAGACTCCCCAGGTGGCGTTGAACTGTGGGATCATGCTGAGGGAGTGCATCCGCCACGAGCCGCTCGCCAGGATCGTTCTCCAGTCGGAACAGTTCTACAGTTTCTTCCGCTACGTGGAGATGTCCACCTTCGACATCGCCTCCGACGCCTTCGCCAGCTTCAAGGTAGCCCGGGTCTTCCTGTTCGAGTCGAGGACGAAAAGTCAAAGCAGAAACTATACAGAATATCTGTCAGACAGCGGTTTGATTCACAGTGTTCGGATCAAATCTGCCAATATTTAACATCTTTTAATCTACGGTGTTTACGTTTTTCTTCTTCTTTGTTGCGATTACGTTTCCAAACCCTCTCCGGGTCGACCAGTGCAGTAATATTGGTTTCACCGGCTTTATTACTGGACAGAAAATGGCCATTTCCTCCTAAAAGTGGAGAAATAGATTTATAATACATGTTCCCGTCTTTATTCGCAGGATCTCCTGACGAGACACAAAGTGCTTGTGGCTGAATACCTTGAACAGAACTACGATGCCGTGAGTGATATGTAACTCCACGTCATCATGACGGATGTAATGTAAATGTTTTTAGCCTCTAACTCCACCCCTGACACACACACACACACACACACACACACAATGACTCAGTCATGTGTCCAAAAAAAGAAGAATGTTTTCACGAATACACTTTAAAGTTCCTGGAAAGCCCTCAGTGTCCCAACGTGTCCTGATACAAAGCGCTGCTCTATGCTGGTTTCCAGGCAGAGGCCCCCCCCCCCCCCCCTTTCATAGGTATAGGGCCCCCAGGCTGAAACAACCCGACACAAAACTGCCTTCTCTACCTCGGCGTTGTGTGTTGATGTCGCCGTGTGGAGACGGTGCCGAGGGCTTGAGAGAGTCGATGTGACATGAGCCCAAATACAGCCTTCAGACGAGATGATGGTTCACGTTAGAGAGGAAGGAACATAAAACACAATATAGAGAGAGGCATTCTAGCTGTATGTGGGATAAAGATCCAACGTTTACGCTGCCATGAAAATGTAAGACAAAGTCGTCTTTTATTTAGTCTTATTTTTTTAACTTGTTTTGGTCTTTTTTCTTTTGGTCTTGTTTTTAAATCGCTCATCTTCTTTGTGGGCGAATGGAAACATTCAAACCACAGGCAACCAAACGTATTACACTACCGTCCCAAAGTCCCTAATCTGTTATTAATAATAATAATAATTCACCAGTTTGTGGTTAATCTATAATCAGATATGTTTCTTCCATTACGACAGGTGTTTGTAGAATACGAGAAGCTGCTGCACTCTGAGAACTACGTCACCAAGAGGCAATCTCTCAAGGTTTGACTGGCTCGTTATTGATTTGTGGTGCATTTATACGTTCATCCAATATATTTATATATCATCTCTCTCTCTCTCTCTCTCTCTCTCTCCAGCTCCTAGGCGAGCTGCTGTTGGACAGACATAACTTCTCGGTGATGACGCGCTACATCAGCAAGCCGGAGAATCTCAAGCTGATGATGAATCTGCTCCGAGACAAGAGCCCCAACATCCAGTTTGAGGCCTTCCACGTCTTCAAGGTAAAAAACAAAACAACACTCGTGTTGAACGCAGCGAGCGTCACCGAAACCCCACGAAGGTTCCATCGAAATCCTCTCCTCTTCCTCAGGTTTTTGTCGCCAACCCCAACAAGACGCAGCCCATCATCGACATCCTGCTCAAGAACCAGACCAAACTAATCGACTTCCTGAGCAACTTCCAGAAGGACCGCTCGGACGACGAGCAGTTCAACGACGAGAAGACCTACCTAATCAAACAGATCCGGGATCTGAAGAAGCCGGCCTCCTAGAGGAGCGTCCCTCGCTGCCCTCGACCCCGACTTTTCATTTGATAGGAAGACGTACAGTAGAAAAGAACAAAAAACACAGTAACAATAACGGTTGTTATGTTTAAAAGACGTTATATTCCCCTCCGTTGGTTCATTTAAAACTTGTGCAACAGTAGTTCTCAATCACCGATCTTTCGTTTGTACGTTCTTTTAATATCATGGAATCTTTTTTTCTCCTTTTCATCTGTAGCATGTCGTGGTGTTGGAGGCAGCTGATGAGCTCGGTGGAGAGAACCAGTGGTTTAAAAAATAAAAATAAAATAAAAAAGAAGCTCAGGCCAGCGTGGTCGTAACCAACCGGGCGTGAACCGCGGTCCGCCGGCTGCAGCTGCTCGGTAGGCCGCAGCACTCGTGTTGATTTTTAACTTTTTAAATGTAGCCATATAAAAAATTTTAAAAACATATGAAGAATTTCAGCTTCTTTTTTTTCCTACTCTTCTTTTTTTTACCTGCATCAACATGTCGACACATTCTCAGCGATTGCTTAAAGTTTTGTACCGAGCACTTCTGCTCGCCAAACGCCAGATCCCAGGATTGCTCAAGTTTTCTCCCTCTGAAACTAAAAAAAACAAATACATTCACAGATTTATCGCTGATAATATCTTTGAGAAATCGAAAATATTTGGCCCGAGTAAAACTGAGAATAGAGGGAACCGGTTTCAGTCGGTGTGGACCAAAGATGTGGTAACAATATTTGAAGTCTTTGAAATGAAGGAACAGAATCGAACCGCGGTACATGTGAGCTTCAACCCGTTGATCACTGGTTCTCTTCTCTGGTGGCCGGGAGCACTTTCTGTATGATGTTTACTTTTGTTAATTGTAACACTGTTTTCAAACTTAATAATAATTATGTTTTATATGTAGTTTAATTTCTTGTCATGTACAGTTTTATGATTTGTACATCTGAGGTTTCGTGCCATTGTGAGCGTGAACATTACTAGCAGGAGGCGCTGGTGTTTTGTTTCACTCCTTTTCCTCTCTGTATCGTGACTAAATGTTCTGCTCCCATTTGGATCTGAAGGTCTGAGAAACCAGTGAGAGGATTCAGAGGTGCCTTTTTTTATTTTGGTTCGGTGTTTCCCTTTTTTGTATTTTCAGTGTCTATCAGGGGAGCTTAATTATTATGTCAATAAGAATATGCTCTGGTGGGAACATATCTGTTGTGATTGAGCAGTGAACCTATTAGCTCGCTATATTTGTGTTGCGCTGTCAAAGAAACCTTTTGGACATCCCGCTTGCCGTCGTGTGCGGGCCCCGGGTCGCAGCCCGTCTCTTGGGGAGTGCCGTTAAATGTACACAAATCAATGTCGCTGAAACGCTACTTTTTAAGTGCTGTTGGTTTTTATATTAGAAATGGAAAAAAATATCTAATAATTAAATAAATAAAAATCTAAAAATGACATTCGCACGTATATGAGGAAAAAGAAAAGTGAGTTCATTCCCCACTTGATATTTGAAGCGCATCCACGAGGGGCGCTGTTGACGCGGTACATTTGAAGACTAATATTTAAAGAAGTGGCGTGCAGCTGGGAGACGGTCGAACAATTATGAACCTGTGAATTGCAATCTGGTTCTTCGAGGTCTCCGCGTTTTGTCTTTCAGAATAAACACCAGATTTTCCTGTGACGCGTCGTGCGGTGCGGAAGTAGAGCATCCGACTTGAGCCAAACTCCACGTGATCTGATCCCAGTGTCCTCTCTGAAAGCGGCCGCCTTGTTTTCCACGTTGTACCACATTAACGACAAATAAAAGGATGGGCATGCATGCTTTGTGTGTGTGTGTGTGTGTGTGCTCATTTATTATTGTCAGGTTCTGTGCAACTTCTTACACTTTATTATCTCCTGCTTTAACTTCCTTAAAACACTAAAGTGCATCATGTCTTTTTTGGATGATTCGAAAAAATTTGAACATTTGAATTGTACCGTAATCACAGGGGGAAAAAAGACATGATAAAATAGAGCAGTATTTTTGTGCAACATAATGCTTCAACATTGGATTGATAACTGAAAAATAATGACACCAGAGTAAAAGATTTGTAATCGGGTTCCTCCTTTTGGTAAAGCTGCTTCGTGTTATGACCCAGAGCATCAAGGGAAGTGGTGTTGTTGTTGTTGTTGTTGTTGTTCACCTCCCTGCCTGAGGGGGGTGCTGTGTGTTTTGTTTTGTGCTTTTCCTTGTTGCAGGTAACTGGACGGTTATTTTGGAGGAACCTGTGTGACCAGCAGTGGCGGTTCGTCCATAGGGGGCGCTAGGGCGCCGCCCCTCTTAAAATTTGGACATGAATTTAAAAAAAAGAAGAAAAAAGAAAAAAATCCTGTCAAAAAACATTATATGCCAAATCATTTAAATAGTAAATATACCGTGTTGACGCGCTAAATATGTGTGGGAGACAGTCAGCCTGTCAACAACCACTTAAGTTAATGTAAGAAAATATAATATATCGCCATTATCAGGAGAGAAGCCCCTCCCCTTTTCCGAGGCGATCTAACGTGTGTGTATTGCATCGATACAACATTTCAGTCGTTTCGCCAAGGACGGCTTCACATTGGCGGATGAAACCGTGAATCTTGGGGCGCACAAATGTGCGCACGCGATTGGACTATTCAGATCAGACAGAGACCCGTATGTTCCCTCAGCCCATAGAGCAGTGTTGCCAGGTCCGCGGTTTTCCTGCGGAATCGGGCCACTTTTGAAGTGTTGCGCGAGTTGAATTTTCTGTCCTTGGTTCGGGTAGACCTATTTTGCATGCAAATTACATGAATATCTTTAAATAAAAATCCATATTTTAAATGAAATAATTTATTCATACCCAAATCCTACCAAACTGACTCCAGATCAGCACGTACACACTTTATTTATGATAATATACTGTATCTAATTACACAAGGCCATTTTAGGACCTAGGTGAAATAACTTGAGGGAAAACTGCTTTTAATGCTGGCAAACTAAACATATGTTGTTACTTTGTAGATATTACAATACATTTGGCAATGATAGCAATGCTGTTGGACTTTAAAAGCAGTGTATATGGTTTGGCACGGGCATATTTTGAGTTCTGATATTGGGCTGGTTTTATCTCACAGACCTGGCAACCCTGCCAGGGATCTCCACCTCCACCTCCACGCAGGTACGCGAGCAACATAGCTAGCAGAAGCTTGTTGTTAGCATGGCGTCGGTGACTGAAAACTCTGTGGTATCTCTACGCGAAAGACCTTTCAATCGACGGTCAGATATTGACAAGAAGAGGCTGAAAGAGTTGGGACCCGAACATCCGGAATTAAAAATTCAGCAGCAAATCGCTGACCGCGGGAGGACGTACACCTGGAGATTCTCCTCAAGCCGATATGCTAACCGGAGCTGGTTAGATGGATGCTCCATGAGTAATTCGTTTTTTGTTCCCCCTGTCTGTTGTTCCAAAGTCCTGGGACTGAAACTCTCTGGACTACAACGGGGTGAGGGATCTACAGAGCTTCAGACAAGTGTAAAGCACGAATCTTGCCGCAGTTATCTAGCTAAGAGCATGAAGCTAACTCGCTAACAGAGCAGTAGGAGACCGAACTGGCATCGAAACACAACGAAGAAGTTCTGAAAAACAGACACATTCCCTCAAGAATAATGAAACAGGCTGGTTACAGACATGATTGACTTTAACCAGAGAGTTATTGAGAAGTTTGCCAACTTTAAAGAGAGGAGGCTACTTTTCTTTACAGTAGTGGGTCTGCTCTGTCACCCAATGTAACATGTGATCTCTTTCTGACTCTATTCTGCTCTGAACCTCTTTCATGTGAGGGTGAAACTCTTTTATTTTGCAAACCTCTGAAACCCAGCCCAATGTTCCTTAAAGCTGCTCTGAACCTCTCATGCCTAAAGTCACAGTGTGTTGATAGTTGTTATTGGACAGTGTTGAGCACGCTGTGTTCTTGAAATAAAGCTTTGTTTTTTACAATATTCTACTCAAAACCTCTTTTCTTCTCATTGTTGAGTGCTATTTAAACTGCGCCCCCCCCAAAACAAAATTCACCAGCCGCCACTGGTGACCAGCCCCCTCTCTCTCCAGCTTACAACAGGCCGTGTGGAACAGCACAGCTTCGTGGGTGTTGGGGTTAGTCGGTGTGCCTGTAGGGGTGAGGAGCCCTTTTGTTTATCCCTGTTTTCTGCGAGGGAGATAGGGAAGACACCTGTACTTTCTTTGCTCCTTTTGTGGTCTAGGGAAGTTAGGTGACTTGCACAGATTGTTTCTTTTGTTATTTTGGGTCAGGTTGATTTGATTACACTTGAGTGCACAAATAAAAAACCTTTTGTTTTTGATAAGCTGCCGCATTGGTCCTAAATTTGGGAGGTGGGGAGACCCGTCCCAATGTCAAGCTCAGGCTCCCCTAGGCCGGGCGTAACAATGTATCATATCAATACATCTGTCATATAAATAGTAAAATACTCTCACAGAAACTGCCCTTTGATTGAAAAATGCAGTGTTTCGTATCCAGTCAGCATCCTGGAGAACAGGATTTACACTCATACAGTATGGATGACCTTCAATCCACCATTTATATCAACTATTCATCGCATGAAAAAAATAAAATGACACGTCCACATTTCAGTTTATATCACTTTTTGAAATGTCACATTTTTGTTGTGGTGTTTCTGTCTCCCGCTCTTGCTCCTTTCATCCGTCCGAACCGTCTTAATGGTTTCCTCTTGAGGTCAGTGTGTCTTATGGGTTCGCAGTAACTTCCTATTTAAAGCAGCCTCTGGTAATAATAATAATAATAATAATTTATTTTATATAGCGCTTCTCAAGTCACACGAAGTCGCTTTACAGAGTCCAGAGTCCAGTAGTCATACACTCAGTCATCCAGGTGGTGGTAAGCTACATCAGTAGCCACAGCTGCCCTGGGGCAGACTGAGGAAGCGTGGCAGCCAATCAGCACCTACGGCCCCTCCCCCACCACCAACATTCATTCACATCCATACGAACCGGGGTGAGGCTGCGGTGCATGTCTTTATGATGGTGGGGGAAACCGGAGTACCCGGAGTAAACCCACGCAGACACGAGGAGAACATGAGAACACGAGAACATGCAAACTCCACACAGAAAGGACCTGGAACGACCGGGATTCGAACCCAGGGCCTTCTTGCTGTGAGGAGACAGTGCTAACCACTGAGCCACCGTGCTGCTGGTAGTCCACGTCGATTAAACGTGGACTACCCCCGTGTAAAACATGACGGATTGAACAGAGGGACACGACATACAGGCCGATCAGCGTCATTTAACCCATCCCAATAAATAAAATGATCGATGATATTCCTCCCAGTTCATAGATGCGTTGATGCGGCCACACAAAAAAAAAAATCTTTAAGGAAGGGACGCCTGCAGCGGGTCGCGGGGTCTGTTGGCGCACAGCTTCTTGCGTCGGTGGCTGTCCTGCTCGGCCGGCCCGCTGCGCTTCCCGACACAACCGTCTGGAACGACAACAAAATAAACACACAAAAAAGACCCGACCGATGATGGACGGATGGTAACAAAAGGTGTCACTCACTGGCATGGGGAGGAGAGGACGGCGAGACAAGGGAAGGGCTCCTCTGCCACTGAAGGCAGAAACAAAACGTCATCCATCCGTCCCAATGTCCCCTCATTGTCATCTCGCCTCATCCGCGTACTCACGATGAACCTGTTGATGCTCTTCAGGCTGCCGAACCTCAGGTACGAGATGTCTCCCTTGTCCTTGTCCCGGTCCCGGTCGGTGGTGTAGATGTGCGTGATGCCGGCTCCTCTGATCAGAGGGACGCACTGGTCGCACGGACACTTGGTCACAAACAGCACGGCGGGCTCCTCCGGTTTGATGTCTCGAGTCCTGAAAGCATCGGGAGGAACACGATCGCTGGTCATGAAAGGGTGGGAGGAGGAGGGAGGGAGGGAGGGGGGGGGTGGAGCGTGACGGGTCCTCCCCCGTCCTGACCTGAAGGTGAGGGCGTTCTGCTCGGCGTGGACCATGTATCTGTACTTGCGTCTCTGTCGGTCCTCCTGCTTGTTGTCCATCTGCGGGTATTCCGCGTAATGCGAGCCCGCCGGGTAGGCGTTGTACCCACAACCCACCAGGGACAGAGACCCCGTTCCGTCACTGGCGGCCTGGGGACGGGAGAGCAGTTAAAATTGAAACGCGTCGACGGGAACGCCAATGGTCATTAAGTCACGGAGAAGAAAGGTGAGCTCACCGACGGCGCTTTGGCCCAGATGACGGCACCCACGCCCACTTTGGGATCCTCTGGAATGAAAATGACAGCTTTGCGTGAAAGAGGAACACGACTGACCTTCAGCTGCTGCCTCGAGAGTCACCGCCGAGAGACTCGCGCAGCAGTCGGACGCTGATCCCGAGTTATCTGTTTCTTGTATGTAGCGTTTGGATATTTAAGTGCAAGAGTCTCATTTGTATCTGAATGGCTGCAGCTTGTTGCGTTTTACCCTCTTATTGTTCAGCCTCATCTGAAACAGGATGTGTGTGTGTGTGTGTGTGTGTGTGTGTGTGTGTAAACCCCTTTGTTCATTGACAACCCAATCAGACCTGTTCTGTAAGCCAGCAGCCTGGCTTGGATGATGCAATGGCGAGCCACATCCTGGGACAGCCCCTCGTGATGGGGAGGCAGCGACGGCGCCGGGGTCGAGTCCTGCTCCCTGGGTCCAAGGAGCAACACGATCAACAACGAATATCGGCGAACGAGTGCTGGTGGGGGGGGGGGGGGGAGCGTTTTCCTACCTGTGGAAACCGTAGCGTTTTTCCTACCTGTGGAAACCGTAGCGTTGCTGCGGCACGCCGGCGACCACCGCAGCCAGAAGCTCCACCAGCTCCCTCATGTTGTGTCTCAGGTTGGAGAAGTTCGGCTCCACACAGAAGTTCTCCAGACCCATGTGGGTCAAAATCTCCCGGTGCTGCTCGGACGTCCTGACCAGGAGCCGTCTGGAGAAATCCTCCAGGCGTCTCGTCCGCTCTCTGGAAAAGCAGGAAGAACGTCTCGTTAATGCGGCGCGGCGACGTTTTCACCGGCGAGTTGAGAGGCAAAGGAAGGCGCCGTGCCCGTCGAAGAGTTCCTCGGTGTTCAGACCCGGTTCGTCATCGGACATTCTCTGCAGGAAATCGCACTCCCGCGACGTCTCGTCCACGAACTGCGCCAGGCCGAGCGCCGGCGGCTGCAGCAGCACGCAGATGTGAGGCCGGCTGTTGGACTTCAGCTTCTCCGTTGCCACGGCGTCCAGTGCGGCCTCCTCCGTGATGCCGTCGGGCGGACCGCGGGAGCTCGAGTGGCTTGCGGAGGCGGGCCCCAGCATGCTGACCTCGGGGTCTCCGGGCCAGAAGGAGATCTGACTGACTCCAGCTGGAGGACAGAAAGCAGCGTTGTGTATTGTACCGACACTCTGGGTAGAGCTGCAGATTTAAACAGGAATGAGGGGCGTAATGGATTTAGTAACAACCCAATCCGACTTTAATATGCGAGTTCAGCACATTTCAACATGTCCGAAACCACAGAACTCGATATAACCCCCACCGTGTCCTCACCGTTGATGATCATCTTGAGGCAGGAGGCGCAGGGTCTCCGCGAGAAATACAACTGACAGTCAGCCAAGCAGGCGCCATGTAGGATGATGGCGGCCTGTCCCGCGTGGAGCTCGGGTCCCGAACAGTGGAGTCCCACCACCTTGCTGTCCCGCGCCACCACCAGACCCGTCCTGCGGATCTGGAACACAGCAGACGTCTTTGCTTAACACATTTGGCAACGCCACGACTCAAATCGCCGTGTGTTTGCACACCGACCTCATGGCGGTCTCCTTCTTCTTCTTCTTCTTCTTCTTCGCGTTGCTCTTGTGGGAACAGCTCCATCCACAAACTCAGCAAGGTAAACAGGTTGACCTTTGATAGCCTGGGACCAAAACCTGGAGGAGGGACACACAAAGGAACGGAGAACGTGACTGTGTGCGCAGCACAGCGGGAGTCAATTTCGTTGAGCAGATGGATATCACTAATAGTGAAATTAATACGTTGGAGCTGAATGCTTTTGAATGCCGATTTGACCTTGATATTTGTTGTGTTCTCATGAACAAAGTGGACCCACTCAGCTGGAGAAGGGAGCTAACAGACGCAACTAAATGAGTGTTACCATGTAAGTAAGTCACTTGCTTTTCTGAGACAATAATCATGATGATTATTGACAAAACAGAAAAGATGTATGTGCTATATTAGACAAGATCAAGCCTTTAAAGAGGGCACTTCCGGGTGCAGCAGTAAAACAGATTAGCTCAGACAGCAGCTGTTTTGTGACATGAAGACAGAAGAGTGATGCTCAACATCATGACGTTAGCTATTTCATCTCGCGCACCTTGGATCCTGCTGTCAGTCTGGGTGCTCCCGTCCCTGGTGTCGCGACCCGGTTCGGATGGGCCCGCATCGGCTCGGTAACTCATCTCGCTTCCGTCCATTTAAATCAGACAGGGGGCGAAAAATATCCCGTGGCAACCGAAATGCAATACAACTGAGGAAGAGAACCGGTATTAGTGATGACCTGGTGTATTGTCAGACTGCATAGCTCAACACTATTTCCGGGTCATCTGCGTTGCTTTGCGTCTCTCTTTAAAAGATAAGAAAAGGATTAGCATAAAACTAAATCGGTTCGTTATTTGAGTTCAGTTCTCTCGTATTTTAGTATTTGGATTCAGACGGGAAAAAATAAAAACTGGTGGTGCTTTCCCGTTTTTGGTGTCAAATCGAAAACGAAAATAACATGGTATATTTGTGTTTTTTCGGCTGAATAAACCATCAAAACATCCACCGACCTATATCCACTCCTGCTGACAGCCAGATCATCTCCACAATTAGCTGCAACAGAAACAAGACCGGACATGTAGCATGTTTCCTTCAGAGTAATCTTAAAACGTGAATAACGGTTTGGGTGTGCAGAAAAAAAGTTGCAAGCCCTAACTTTGATCGTTAAGATAAAAAGTGGATTAATTGCTCTGTTGTTATTTTGTATTTTTTTTCTTTTTTACATGATACACCTTTGTGACATAATAGCTCTCAAAACACTTTTATCTAACGTCTTTTTTAATTATTATTTATATTTGAGACGATTAGGTTAAGATGGCTATTATTATGTTAAAAAGCTAAAACATGTATATTGTTCTTCTTCTCAACCTGCCCTGGGGCTTTTATTTTGTAGGGTTGAGACCGGAAGCCGTTGTATTCCGGCTAGCTCGACACGAGCGCCCCAAATCGCCTTAAGGTTGTTCAGACTTCAACGGTTTTTCTGCGGGAATTTGTTTCGTCAAAGCCACTAAGAGATAAGGAACAACCAACAGAACGGGATTACCACCGTGGATAATTGTTTCCGTGTGAAGATACAAGGCTTTCCTATAAATTTAAAGACACACTTCGTCCCCTACGGTGAGTTGCCTCTCCCTAAAAAAAAGATGAGCTTCTCTTCAAGTTTGGTGCAATAGCGGAAATCCTCGCGCTCAACCAATTTATATCACGAGACACATTCGGAATGACGACTTGGACGAAGTTGTGCCCCTTAAACCGCCTGTAAAAGCACCGCAGCTCCCCCTACGTAGTTACAATTTATCGTGTTTCTCTTTTTTTTTATGGCGTATGTGAAGAATTAATGAGGAACAAACTCCACATCTAAGTTACGTTATGAGCGAGAAACCGTTGGTCCCGTTATGTGGACTACACCCACTAACTGGCGTTAAAATATCAGGCTTTCAACGGACACCCTTTTACTTCAGGAGGAGCGTTTTGGGATTGAAGAGTGCACCGGGCGACCGTTAGTGTTCCACCGGGCGACCGTTAGTGTTCCACCGAGCGACCGTTACGCGTATGTATTTGAACAGTTAACGGTTGTGTCCAACTCTCGGCGGGTAAACACGCTAAATGCTCTCGAGCTACAAGTGGGCATGTCTCCATCTGGAGTCCAAACGCCACAGCAGTTGGCTTCCTTACATGTCTTTCTGAGACGTAAACCAACGTATTTGTTATTATTTTGTTGGGCCACTATTGTTGGGAGCATTATACTCTCTTACAAGGTTAATTTATGGAGTAGGGGCCATTTGTAATGGTCTCGTTTTGGTTTTTGAGCTCCAACAGTGGATTCAATGGTCATTAATTAAACAAATTAAGTAACCAGGTGGGATTCACGTAGGTGCTAATTTACCACCTCAATATTGGCTTACGTATAACTTAGTGACTGAAAGCGAGTGTCGTTACGCACAATATGACTGTTCAAGCAGCTTATGGTGTCTTATTGATCTTTCATTTGATAATGTACCACTTTGAGGTTGTGATGGTTATCGATAACTCACAATACCTTAAGAACACACCGTCTAGCATCCAGATCTGATTGATGCGACACGCTCGCTTAACAAAAACTCCCGTTTTCCCGAGATCATTTCGGTATCCGATGGCGGTTCAACCAAGGTCATTACCTAACTTGCAGGCTTGTGTTTCAGCGAGTAACCCAGGCTGTGACATGTATAGCGTGTAATGCTGAGTTGCAGGGTGAAATACATTTGAAAATGTCTGCAAATGTGTGTCAGACCAATCTTTTATTTGGATGAATTATAAATTTACAATGTCCATGAGTCGTCACATGAAGCCTCGAGTGTAATTTGGTTTTTCTTCTCCACGGTAATTATGTTTCAAGTAGCTTTCTCTCACACGCTCTTGAGGCAATACTTTCTGGATGTGCACCATGTACAGCAACGTGATGGTGCTTGTTGAAACCACTTCTCAGAGCATCTGGCTGTGCCTTGTCGTCATTAACAGATTTAACTGTGAACTTTAAAGGAATGTCTGCTAAATTGAAAGAATAATACATTCTATGCAAGGCATCGTTTCTTGCCAAATCATACTTGGGTACATAATGTTGCATGTAGGCAGCTGTTAAACCCATGAAGTACGTTTTTCTCTTTTGCTTTCAGGTCCTGTGATCCAGGAGTTCTTGCCGTCCTGTGAAGGATTCTTTCCTCTTAGCTGTCAGGTGTAAGGAGGAGAGGAAGCGAAGATGCCGAAACCGGTAAGAAGTTTAAAGAAAAGTCAGCCGTTTTGATCGTACTGTGTTCTTCAGAGGTATAGAGCAAATGCAGCGTGTTAATCGTAAGTAGCCAGGAAAAAATGCAGCGCATTTCTCTGATAATCAGTTGAAGTTATTCCATTTATTTATTTTTAAACCAGTCTTGGAACTTATTCAGCAGTAACCCATATTGGTCAGGATTTATGTTATGAATCCGACACATGAAAGTTGCTTGTTTGTTCCTGCCTAGTCTGGTTAGATCAACTGAATCACTCCAGTTGTCAAAACAGTCAGCTCAGTTGTGCATTCTGAGAAGTGGTCGTTTCATTCCCTTGGCTGCTCCCACTCCTCTTACTCCTCTTCCAAGTAAACAACAGCCAGAGTGTGAAGTGAACTGCCAGACCCACAGGCCCTGAAACTGCAACACTGCTGTCATTGTTGCTTCAAGGGTGGAGTGAATACCAGAGTCCTGGGATGTGAGCGACACCAGAACAAAACCAATGTGATGCTGTTCCTTCACGGCTGTCTCACCTTTTTAATGCTGCAAGTCTGACGATTACAAGTTTCCCAACTAGTTTTCAATTAACAATAAGATGTTTTATAATGGGATATTGTCTAGGGCGCTTGTTACTCCAATCATTGATATTATAACACAGCAATATTGAGTATTTGGCTTTTTAGTGGACACACTTTAAAAAGAAGCTTATATTACGTAACATTAAAAATGTATGTCTTGAAAAGATTTCAAACTCTGTTGCTAAAACATCAGAAACAGGCTCACGGCTTCGCCACAAGTCGAGCCCATCTCGTGTCTCGCTCTTTGGTCTGCTGGTGGTTGTTTCTGGGTTAGGGGGTTGGGGTTTGGGAAGCTACCGAAGAGGAACAGCCAGGCACTGATGTCATCCTCCACTTCCCCCTCGTGTCCTCTGAGTCACCAGGGCACCATCCCAAAACAGATCCTAGGACAGTTGGGGGCTGGCCGCTCAGCTCCGAGCGACATCTCTGTCACAGACGATAACTAACGGACAGAAAGTGCAGTTTGCTGAAGGGAGGCGCTGACGCAGCAGACACAAGAAGTAAGAGCAGGGTCTATCGGACAGGACCCTCTCTGGGATAGCTGCCAGATTATGCCTCGGTGTCGGAATCCATCTATACCCAAAGAATAAAAACAATTGTAAGGTTGAGTAACATCCTAGTTTGTTGAGCTAGTAGGGTAGTTTTCTAATCTTTTTTTAAGTAGTAATTTTGCAAAATGTACCCAACTTAATAGAAGTTTCTTTTAAAACACAGAAACATGTGGTTCTTGCTCATGGTAATGGCTCATTTACACTCCTCTTGATTCAAACGTGCCATCTCGGTTTCGCCCAACACGACGACATGGCTGAAAAACAAATATGCAAGAGTTGGACGATGAGAAGCAGCGAGCTCCTCCAAACCAAGCTTTACTGCAGAAGTATCAGTTAGGCCTGAGGCTTTGGACACTGAACTCTCTGGACACCCTCTAATGGGCAGTCTGGAGATGAAGTTGTCACTGCCTCTAGCCCTGTGTGGTTGTGTGGTTATATTGCAGGTAAAGTGAGTTGTCAAAGTACACATCGATAAAACCAATTGACTGTTCAGATGGATTGGATATTCTTTACTTGAAATACCATACAATATGTTCTTATTGGCACAACATTTCATACGGTGGGCCTTATGTTGCATTGCAAGTGAAACACTGTCTCGGCAAGATTGAGGTACAATTTCTCGCAAACTTGATTCCATAATTGAAGTCAAATAATTGATCCGACTAATGCTGGTGAGGCAGCGTAGGACGAGGTGTCTTCTATACCTCAAAAGGGCCATTCAACTTCTGAGGTGTACAGTGTTGCTGCTCCAGAGTAATGTGCTGCTTTCCCTCTGTTGGGTGATCTCTGTGCGCTGGGGGCCGGTTCGTGATGAGGTGACGGCCCCCCACAGGAAGAACGGCCCTCGCCGGCTTCCTAGCTCGTGGCTGTTTTCCCCCCGTTTGCTGGAGAAGGGGCCCGTTGTGAACATTGGGGGCCCGGCCTGTCAACATCCCGTCTCTATGGAAGCGCAGGAGCAAAGGTGAAGAGAGAGAAAGGATCGTCACCAGACGTCTGGGGGACTGTCGGGACGAGGACCAGATGGATGGGTGAACATAAAAGTTGAGAATATTAAGAAATGGTGGGAGAGAAGAAAAGTGTCTGAGAATCTGTTGTCGTGCTCAGGAGACACTCTGCAGGACTTGTGAGAGGTAGAGACAGGGAGGTTATTGGAAGGGGAGTCGCCTTCTTGGCGCTGGGCCACATGGAGCTCTTGTTGCTTTTCTGTTTGACTGTTTGCCTCATTTACATATATTTAGTCCGGAATCACTTTTCCTCTTCATTATGCCTCTAGTGGATGTTTAAAATCACTGGAAGCTTGTCAGATCCCTTCACATCATATTCCCAGCCCCCAAAGGATGAATGTTTGTCGGTAGGTAGGTAACAGTGATTCCTCCTACGCTACTTCTCTCCTCTGCTTTCGCCCTCCCCTTCGAAGCTTCCCTCCCCTAGCAGGGGGGTTATCAGAGGAACGGACAGCTGCTCCGAGCCCAGCAGGCTGGATTAGCGACTCTACAGATTGCCGTGTGGGCGTATGCTTGTGTTCCTCAACAAAGCTCCTCTAAACTGCTTACAGTCACTTAACAGCTGCACATTTAACAAGGGGCCTGTCTGAGTGGGGACCCGGCGTCCTAATTGAAATGGAGAGGAATGATACAGGAGGTGGTGAGGGAGCAGAACAATCTTTAAAAAAAGAGAGGTAGTTGGTCAGACCAATGCTTATTTTGCTGCTATGACACTTTTCACGAAATACAGACACAAGATGCAGAGGGGTAACACATTTCATCCATAAAGCATCTCTTACAATATCTAAATGAGCTGCAAACATCTACAATCTGCTTGCAAATATAAAACTTGTTGGCAAAGTAAGTGAACTCCCTTTGGAGACGAGTGACGTTACCCGGTGACCGTCCCACGAGGACGGGCTGACAGAAGTCGCTGCTTTCATGGAAGTGTGCGTTTAGCTGCGTCGGTGCCTCGGCACGTCGTCGTCCCTCGTCTCCTTCCCCCTCTCTGCCGCGGAGATGGGATCAACGGACCGTCTGGCCTGCTTCCACCTCTCTGCTCCGCGGGTATGTTTTAGCAGAGTTACTCCCAGGCAGCACAGAGGTCGACTGTTTAACAGCTGATTGCTGATGGCAGGCGGGCCACACACACACGCACGGGAAAGGACATTCAAGACCGGTCACCTCCAGACCCCAGCCCTGCACAACATTCTCCATAACGACTCCCCGTTTCAGAAAGGCAAGGAGGCAGCGCGTCTTGAAGCCAACACAGTCTGAACTCGGCCGACGGAGGAGATCGAAAGAGTCGATTGAGATGTGTTTATAAAGCTTGGCGTGATGTCGTTTGTTCAATACAAGTCTGTTTTTGACAGTTGAGTCACCAAGGACACAACTTCATGGGTTAGTGTTGATGTCATCTTCCCATCCAGATCTCAAATGATGGAATACGAGCTTCAGGTTTTCAATAGTTCTTGTTATTTATTTGGATGCAATAGAGACGCATCCAGTGTAATACTTCAAATCTGCAGTTTAGCAAAGGTAACCAGGCAAACTCTGGTTTTCTAGTGAGCAGTAGCTCGAGTTCTCTCATGTAACCGTATCCTCCGCATCCTCATTGAAATGACGTTGACAGGCCTGTGTTGTAATACGCAGCTAATGTTATTGGATGTCATTGGTGCGGAGTGCAAAGACTGATCGAGACTCGCTGTCATAAAGCATCTCTGAAAAACTAAACCAGTTCCAAAAATACTCCATCTCAGGTTCATGAAGCTTACTACACACACGTGTGACACGACTAAGAACAATAAAGAAATGATGTATTTCCTCAATTCTTTTTCTCTTGGCAGCCGCTCTAAAAACCTACTCTACTCTCGTCCAACACACAAAACTGGTTCCACATTAATTGCCTAAAAAGCAATCCTTCTTGTTTTCCTTCTCCCCTGCAGATAAATGGCATCCATTGCAGTGTGGGTTGTTTTCCCAGACATGGATAAGCCTTGGCCTCGAATCTTCATTGACAGACACATGAGCAACAGACATGCCGAGTGGATTCTGTCTCAAAGAGAACAAAATACAATAACTGCATCAACTGAGGTTAAATGAATGCAGACTACGGTCATTTAAGACTTCATCTTTTTCCCAGGAAGCTGCCCACATAATTTTCCAACCCAAATAAAGCTCGGCCTGGAGCAGGTTAGATTATGAAAATGTGGGATCTAGTTTAGTCCCTTTTTAAATGACGAGTACAAATGGACTTTTACACGTTGCAGTCATAGTAATAGATGTCTATCGTGTGGAGAAAGTGCTGACATTTTTCATGGGTAATTAATGAGCAGAGGCAGATGCATTGTGGTCCGTGCTCCATGTGGCGCGGGGCAGTCCGGCTCTGTGCCGTACAGGCACACGTTTCATGGATTATTCATTGCGGGGATAGCGAGAGAACCGAAAGCGGGAGGAGAAGCCCTGAGAGGAGAGGGGGAGGAATGCAAAGTCAGCTTTCCTGAGGTCGAGTGTGTCATCAACAAGTGGATCTTCTCCTCCGGTCCTCTCTGTCCGTGTCCCTTTTTCCTTTCGCTCCTTGTAGCGTTGGCTCGTCTTCAGTCACCTCGCTGTAACTCAATCCCAAAGGGAGAACACCCAGATCACCTCTCTTGCTCTCGTTCGCTCGTTGTTGGGTTTTTGCCCACTTGATAAACATTTGTTTTGCTTTTGCACTCTGCTCGTCATTTTACCGTCTTGCCTTCTTTTTCTTCACTTCTCCATCTCTCCCTGTGACGTAAACAACGACTGAGGCAACACACAGCTCTGTGTGTGTGTGTGTGTGTATGTGTGTGTGTGTGCGCGCCTCGCTGTGGGAGGAAGGTTGTGAGGTGCCGTGGAGGTCAGCTCTGCTCTGTGCCATCAGCTGCCGCTGTCCTGTTGCCAGTGCCGTTTACCGGCAGCTAGGGACCGAGTTGTATCCTCTGCTCCACCCCGACGGAGGCCCACTCGCATTGGCTGCCTCGAAAGGTGGAGCTTTTCTAACCCTGTGTGACGGGAGGAGGGAGAGAGAGACGCGAGTTTACAAAAGGGAGAAAGAGTTCAACGGCAGCACCGGGTTCTCAGTTTTATTCCATTACAGACAAAACAAACACATTTTTACTGGTATTAGATTTATTTTGATACAAAAGGGGTGTGTGGGATGCATCGGTTCTATGCTTTGCATCTTGCCCACTATGCATTATGTTTCAAAAACTATACTGCACCTCGGAGCAGGGGCCAGAAACACTTTAATACCAGCAATGCTTCCCGATTGATGATGGAGATTAGTGAATGTTGAGTCGAGATTAGAGGAAAAGGCACGACGAGTAATGAGCTCATAGGAAGGCATCAAATTATTTCAGTATGCCATTAATTGTCCTGCGCATATTTGGCTCTTCCACTTACCAGTTTAAAGGAAATGCCCTCAAGCTTCCCATCGTCACTGTGTGCAGTTCAACAAAGAACAATGGAAGTGTTTGTCAGGCAACCGAATGGGATCTGGCCGTGTGTCTCTTTCCTTCTGTAATATGGCAAAATAAGCCTCTTGTGGTCTTTGTTTTCCAGATCAACGTCCGTGTGACCACCATGGATGCAGAGCTGGAGTTTGCCATCCAGCCCAACACAACAGGAAAGCAGCTCTTTGACCAGGTGAGTGTGACCCAACATGTCCACGGGCTGCTGCTTCCCGAAAAGCTAAAGGTCTCAGGGGTTAACCGCGATGCCTCTGCTTGGGTTCAGGGCCGGGTCCTTTGTGGCATGTCACTGTCCAGTAAATCAAGTCCCGTCCACACGATTCATTCATCAAAAGCACTGAACAATTGTTTGACGTCCTTTTTACCTTCGCATTGAAAGTGCAGAAGGTTATGTTTTGATCGCCGTGTATTTATTTATTTATTTATTTATTTGTATGCGTGTTACTCTCATAACTCAAAAAGTATTAAACCGAATCCCATGAAATTTGGTGGCATGATTGGTTATTATCCGGGGACCTTTTGATTAGATTTTGGGATCGATCGGGTCAAAGGTCAAGGTCATGAAAAGGTCAAAATCTTCTTTTTACCATAGCGTGGTCAATTTTTATCCAATTGGCATGCAACTCATGCCAACATGTTCATAATCCAATGCCCCATCTTGTGATATGCGAAGGTATGCGCTCTACCGAGTGCCCGTTCTAGTTTAAATGATGCGTTTAGCTTCTGTCGTAATTCATATTGTTTTTATTGTCAGGTGGTGAAGACGGTGGGACTGCGGGAGGTCTGGTTCTTCGGCCTCCAGTATGTGGACAGTAAAGGTTACAGTACTTGGCTCAAACTCAATAAGAAGGTCAGTCTTGATCTACTTTCATTGAATCCTTTGTCGTAGCCACCACACATGTACATTCTTCTTCCTTTGACTTTACCTCTCCCTCCTTTTCTTTTTCACTCTTTGTCGGAGCCTTTTTAGCTCTTCTTCCCACTTTATATGTTTGTCTTTCATCCGTGTGTGTTTTGCTGTGGTCTGGACCCTCAGTCGTGCTCTTTTCTTTTTTTTAAACTGACTTCCTCTCTCGCTCAGACCAACACACCCTTCAGCCTTAACACCCCTGCTATTACATTGTGTGTGTGTTTGAGTCCGCCTGAGAGCAAACCCCCCTCACGCTTTACAAGTGTGTGTGTGAGAGAGCGGGAGAGGCAGCAGGGGGTACAGAAAAGTGCTGTGAAAGCTGTGTTATGAGCACAGATGTGTATGTTTGTCGAGGCCCTCCGGCCACTAGATAAATGCAGGGCTGCCTGGATAATCTGTGAGCGCCCAGTAACGCATGTCCCCCAGACATAAAACATCTATATTTCTAAATATGCTTATTAATGACAGTCCATTAATGTGCTTCGATAAAGGAAATGATGAAACGGATGAAATCGGCACAATTCACACACCAAAGTCACACGCCTGGTTGTGGGATGTAAGTTGTGTGACACAGTTTATGACCTGCTGATGGAACGACGTCTTCCAGGTGACTCAGCAGGATGTGAAGAAGGAGAACCCGCTGCAGTTCAAGTTCAGGGCCAAGTTCTTCCCTGAGGATGTCTCTGAGGAACTCATTCAGGAGATCACCCAGAGACTCTTATTCCTGCAGGTAACGCGCTTCCATCCAAGTGTAGTTCAAATGATTTGATATTGGTATTTGGGGAGGTGGGGGGGGACGGTAAATACATTGAATAAGTCCCATGTGTCAACTCGTTCCCCCGTCTCACCAGGTGAAGGAGGCCATCTTGAACGATGAGAACTACTGTCCCCCGGAGACGGCGGTGCTGCTGGCGTCGTACTCGGTCCAGGCCAAGTATGGCGACTACAACAAAGATGCCCACAAGCCCGGGTACCTCACCCACGACAGGCTGCTGCCTCAGAGGTACACGCTCATCAAATGCCACAACCAGTGCCACAGCGCGTCTGGCTCCGCTGGGAGCCGGAGTGGCACGTCGGCGTACACACTGCTGTTGAAACCTGGAATGTTGTTTTGTTCCCCGTTGGAATTCCCGATGGTTTCCTCTGGAGGAAGCGACGGCTGCAGGTGAAGTCATGGTGTTTGTGCACACAGAGTTCTGGAGCAGCACAAGCTGACCAAGGAGCAGTGGGAGGACCGGATCCAGACCTGGCACGAAGAACACCGAGGAATGCTCCGGTACGAAGGTTCCTCGTTCTGCTCTTAACCCCGAGGGAGACGACTTGTTGTGTTAAACTATACATCAATGTGTGTCTGGATTGTCCTATTGTTGTTGACCATGTGCTTTATGAACACAACATATGTGCTCTATAGTTCTCTAACTCCTCTTGCCTTTCCTCCTCTAGAGAGGACTCCATGATGGAATATCTTAAAATTGCCCAGGACTTGGAGATGTACGGCGTCAACTACTTTGAGATCAAAAACAAGAAGGGCACACAGCTGTGGCTGGGCGTGGACGCCCTTGGCCTCAACATCTACGAGCACGAAGACAAGTAAGGGACACGCACACACACACACACACACACGGATACATTCGTTGTTGTTGTTACTAAATAACTGAGTTCCATCTAATCCTATAAAATGGCCTGTGGCTTGACAGTGAAGAGATGTTGAGACTTCAGCTTTTCCGATTTCAAATACCCTTTTATAATCCAAATATTGTCTGTGTTGTGTTCAAGTACGTGGGTACCTTGATAATTGCTGATGAATACCATCTCATGATTGCAAGGGCCTCCGAGCTTCGGTTTGGAATGAGTAGGTGGAGGCTTATGACACAACCCATGTTCTACTCAATCACCCAAGAGCCTTTTGGCTTATTTATTAACAAAATAGATGACGCACATAACGCCGAACATAATGGTATGCTTCGTTCAGGTTCTGTCTTGGCCTGGAGCTTTGTGTTTTGGATTATAGTATAGTTTTTAATATGTTTTATAGATTTTTCAAGGTCATGTCATCCAATGTCCAAAGCACAGGGATCATGTGCAGGCTCTCTCTGTTATGACTTCAGGGCACATGTTGTATGAGCCCTCAGAACCGTTCAGCTTTGACATTGGGAGTTTGAGTTCTGACACACATTTTGGGGTTTGCAGAATCTTTGGAAACATAAATCAGTCGAGAAAGTGTTCACAAGCCATTCTGCCATAACTGACTTATGCATTTAGTTGTAGGAGGGGTCCCAACTCTGATACTCTACCGGGCTATGGATCCATTTGCCAATAAATATTAAAGGTTTATGTACTGCTCCGTTGATATTAAATGTCGTTAAATCCGCCGGATGAATTCTACTATTTTGTCCCTCTGGAAGCCCGAAGCCAAGCCGCCGTGGTTCAACAGGCTTAGAGGACGCCGAGCTATTTTTAGAGGTGAAAGCTGAAGCGGGGGTGGAGAAGGAAGACTGTCCTCCTTGTGTGGGAGAGTCTTTCCTGTCCTCTGGTCACAGTTTTAGTTCTTCTTTTGTCCCCCTTTTGTGGAATAAAAGAATATATTTTATCACAACTCCTGTAGCGTTTCCTCTCACCGCGTTCCCCTTCCTGTTATCTGAGGTCATCCCAACTGTCATCCTCGTTCTCTCGTCCAGGTGACAAAGGAAGGAAAGAGCGATGGTTTCTTACTCTTTAGACGGCAACATCCTCAACGTCAATTATTCTCTTTTTCTTTCCTTTCTTTCCACCCACAGTCCTTTTTTAATTATTGGCAGGAAGTGATGAGCTTCACCCACCTACTTCTCTTTTCTGTCACTCTTCTTAACTACACCAACCATTCATATATAAACTGAAAGTATTCATTCTCATGATTTCCTGTGAGATGGTCTGTTCATGCGAGGCACCACCTGCTGGCTGAACGTTGTAAAACATTCTCCAACCACCTGTAGCACCCAGTGTTCTGTAAGTTACGAGTGTAAACTGCTAACCGCTCATCTTCTCTCAGGTTGACGCCAAAGATCGGCTTCCCCTGGAGTGAGATTCGAAACATCTCTTTCAACGACAAAAAGTTTGTCATCAAGCCTATCGACAAGAAGGCGCCTGTGAGTGTCCGACGCGTCGCCGGTTTCACTCTCTGTCGGACGTTGAGCTGCTTCACATGAAAGGATCCGTCTCTCTCCTCCACATGCAGGACTTTGTGTTCTACGCCCCTCGGCTGCGCATCAACAAGCGCATCTTGGCGTTGTGTATGGGTAACCACGAGTTGTACATGAGGAGGAGGAAGCCCGACACCATCGAGGTGCAGCAGATGAAGGCTCAGGCCCGGGAGGAGAAGCACCACAAACAGATGGAGAGGTGCAGGAACTTCAATTCAGTTTGTTAGCTAGTCTCAGAAGCTGGTTTCTTTGGGGTATTTAATATCATTGTTTTAAAGCGTTATTTCCCATTTGAAGTACACCTGGCTAAAATAACATTCCTTTCTGTCAAATTTGTATTTATTAAATAACACACACACACACACACATCACTGACTTTTGACAATGTATAAATACAAATTTCCTCTTGAGTATTTATGTCAAATGGAAATCCAAACGTAGCTGCTCCACTAGAGGGCAGTCCTGAGTCATTTATTCAGGTCTGGTTCATTTGCTGCGTTTCTCCGTATTTGTTGCTATATTAAAGTAACATGTCTGTTTCTCACCCCAAAGAAATCCTCAAATATTTATCTGAAACACGTGATTACAAAACTTCCCAGGGCTCAGCTGGAGAATGAGAAGAAGAAGCGAGAGCACGCAGAGAAAGAGAAGGAGAGGATAGAGCACGAGAAGGACGAGCTCATGGAGCAGCTGACGCAGATCGAAGAGCAGACGATGAGGGCTCAGAAAGGTAGGACCAGTGACCTCCAGCACAGGTTGAACCACGGCCGGCATCTCAAAGGTGTAGAAGATGAAACGTGTCTGTGTGTCTGCGCTCCACAGAGCTGGAGGAACAGACCCGCCGGGCCCTGGGCCTGGAGCAAGAGAGGAGGAGAGCGAGGGAGGAGGCCGAGAGGCTGGAGAGAGATCGCCAGTCGGCCGAGGAGGCCAAGGCGGAGCTGGCCAGACAGGCTGCCGACCAGCAGAAGACCCAGGAACAACTGGTGTGTGTGTGTGTGTGTGTAACTCCAGGCTGGCTGACATGGATGTTCATAAGTGTGCACACAGTTCTCCGGTGTGTGTTCCTTGAACATGCCGAGCTGGTTGTTGCGTGTGACGTGTGACGGCGTCTCCCTGCTCTCCCAGGCTGCCGAGCTGGCCGAGTTCACAGCCAAGATCGCTCTGCTGGAAGAAGCCAAGAGGAAGAAGGACGACGAGGCCACCGAGTGGCAGTACAGGGTACGGGATGACTCTCGCCGCTTGGTTCAGCCACGTCTTCTAACCGCCAGGCTCCACCGCGTCTGCTTCACACTCTGTCCCCGCGCCCGCAGGCCCTGTCGGCCCAGGAGGACCTGGAGAAGACCAAGGAGGAGCTGAAGACCGCCATGACCGTGGTGTCCGCGCCGCCGGCCGGCAACGTTGAGAACGAGCACGACGACCACGACGAGCAGGATGAGAACCATACGGAGGCCAGCGCAGAGCTCTCCTACGAGGGCGTGAGCCAGCTGGACCTCCGCAGTGAAGAGGCGCGCGTCACTGAAGCCCAGAAGAACGAGCGGGTGAAGAAACAGCTGCAGGTGAGAATCAGCAGGGCCATGACGGGAGGCCGGCTCACCAGGCTTTTCTTTCCACTCGTCTCTGCTTTGCCCTCTGTCTTCTTCTTACCTTTCTCTTCTTTTCTCCGTCTCCATCCTTCCTCCTCCTCCTCCTCATCACCCTCTCCTCCTTCCCTCTCTCGTCTCTCCCAGACGTTGAGCTCGGAGTTGGCCGATGCCAGAGACGAAACCAAGAAGACGCAGAACGACGTGCTGCACGCGGAGAACGTGAAGGCCGGCCGAGACAAATACAAGACGCTGCGCCAGATCCGATCGGGCAACACGAAGCAGCGCATCGATGAGTTTGAGTCCATGTGAGCCCCCCTCAGCTGCTGCTCGGTTTTCACGGACAACAGTTGCTGCCGTCCTCGTAGTCCTACCGAGCCCCCCCCCCCTGCCCCCTCCCCCAACACCCCGAGGCAATCTTGAGAAATCATCTTGTCAAACTTTGCCAAAGTCCCCCCCCCCCCCCCCCACGTCTCCACTCTGCGGATGTGTCCTTCACATGGAGCTGCCTGGATGCCACTCTGCAGAGGTCTGTAGTCCTAAAGCACGGGGGAAAGAAACTGTTCAACCACAACGTGAGCAATTGGACTTTTGCTTTGCTATTTTCAGCAAATATGGCCATAGAAAGCTACTTTTTTTTTCTTTCTTTTTTTGCTTTGCTTGACAATTTGTATGCAAAGGTTCAGAATGATTCTGTCTCCAGTTAAATATTACCCGCCTCCTTGTTTTTACTTCCCTCTGCTTTAGTTTGACTCATTTTTATGTCTTATGCCCTTTTTAGTTGTCCGTTGAACACATTAAGCTCCAACATAATATAGATATATAGATAATATTATATAAAAGCCTGGAGTTTGGGAATAAATAAGGTCACTGCTTCCATTCAGCGTCCAGGCACTGCTTATGTCAAAACATCTCACAGGCCAGTCTGATTCTCTGAGCATGTGAGTCAGCGGAGGTCTTTTCACTCATCAATTCAAACTGTTTATTTGAATGTTACATTTATTAAGTTTATGTGAAAAGGACAATGCAGTATTTAAAACAGTTTAATTGGCTTGATATCGAGAAGAGCAGTCAGTGAATTGACCCTGGCGGCAGGTTTCGATGAAGGAATGTAGCAACGGTCACAAAGGGAACGTGTCTTCACGTGCAGAGCGATCGGACCGCATGAGCCACCGAGCTGTGGCCCCGAGTTTAAAAGTGTTATAAAGATAAGCTAATTGGTAGGCGTGTGTGTGCGTGTACCAGTTGCGTCCCCGTGTTTCATTCCCAGTCACCGCAGATGGTTTTCTGCCTCCCAACACACGGATAGACGGAGGAACAGAGAGGGAGGGGTGGCGTGTGCCAGCTGTTGGTCTCTGTCCAGCTGTTTGAGTGCATCTGCATATCCAGATGTGTCCAGGTGTGGAAGCTGAGCCCCTCTCTGGCTGGGTGAGCTGATGACAACATCAGTCCTCTGTCACACCTCTCCCTCAGTAATGTGAGCTGTGGTGACTGGCAGTCAAACACTCGGGTGCCCCCCCCCCCCCCCTTCCAAAAAACAAAACAGAGGGGGATGAAGGTCACGTTTCACCGGGTTGCCGTTGCGTGCTCCTGGAAGCAAGTCGGTTGTGTTCAGGATTTAAGGGTCTATGTAAAAAAAATAATGAAAAGAGCCTTGCTCAGATGTTTTGGTTCCTTCTCTTTGCGTCCCGAGCGACGAGAGGCGTCTCAGAAGAAGCTCGGGCCTCGTGTGACGGTTCGGTTCCACGGCGGTGGTGGTCTACGGAGGTCAACGGAGGTCTACGGAGGTCTGCCCCCCTGAGTGGTTTAAGAGGCTCTCCTCCTGCCTGCAGAGAGTTTGTGGGACGGAGAGACGTGTGATACGTAAGAGAAGCGTTGTGTTCTCTCTGTTGGGGTTTCTGCAAATCTCTCCCGAGTCAAACGGAGGGTCGGCCAATCTCTCCCCCTCGACTCGTATGATGAATTCTCGTCTTTTGAGCTCCGACAACAAACTGACTCCATCTTTTGTGGGGTGGAGAATATGTTCCAGGGTGCTTTTTTTTTTTCTGAGTGAACATAAAAGTTGTCCTCTTTTTTTTAAATATTATTATTTACAAATGGATGAAACGTATTATGGTATTTGTTACGCTATACTTGACAGCTGGTGTAGGTTGATTTTTTTTTAATAGCCCGAGTTTTAAAGTCAAAGCACTTGTATTAAAACTTCTTGTGGACATCAGACACGGGTCTGACGTCTGGCACCAGCTGTCATGTTTTGTGTTGTTTCCCCCCCTATGTTCATGTTGGTATTCTTTAAGATAGAAAGCACAGGTGGATTGCAGTCCATTTCATTGGCTCTCAAATAAAAGTTTAAAATTTTGATCAAGTGTTCTCCTGTTTGTGTTCTTTGATATCACAGATGTATATCATGACGTCAGGATTCGATTACATCCCTTTTTTCTTTTTTTAATCTCGTCTTAAAGCGATGCAGAAAAATGTGTTTACAAGTTTGTTGCTTCTAAATTACTCTAATTCCTTATGTCCTTTTTAGCAGATTCACCGTTGGGTGGAAATGTAAATTGAAACTTTATGAAAGTAAAAACTTATATATATGTGTATATATATGCATATATTCAATTCAGTTTATTTGTATAGCCCAATTTGCACAAATTACAAATTTGTCTCGGAGTGCTTTACAATCTGTACACATAGACATCCCTGCTGCCCCAAAACCTCACATCGGACCAGGAAAAACTCCCAAATAACCCTTCAGGGGGAAAAAAAGGGAAGAAACCTTCAGGAGAGCAACAGAGGAGGATCCCTCTCCAGGATGGACAGATGCAATAGATGTAATGTGTACAGAAGGACAGATTTAGAGTTTAAATACATTCAATGAATGTGACAGTGTATGAATAGTTCATAGGCATATTCCACGATCCATCAGGCAGATGGCGGTGGGGAGGAGGAGTGGGTGGAGTCTCAACAGTGGGCGGAGTCTCAACAGGACAGTGGCGTAGTCATGAGCAGGAATTCCACGACCCAGACCTCGATGATCCATCAGGCAGATAGGATCTATGCCGTCTCATAGGGTCCGATGACCCCATGAGACGTGAAGTCAAAAGGACTCCAGGGAGAAAGCAGAGTTAGTAATCTAGCAGCATATCCAGGGGCTGGACCAGGTGAACCTGATTCAGCCCTAACTATAAACTCTGTCAAAGAGGAAGGTCTTAAGTCTAATCTTAAACGAGGTGACTGTGTCTGCCTCCCGGACTGAAGGTGAAGCTGGTTCCATAGAAGAGGAGCTTGATAACTAAAGGCTCTGGCTCCCATTTTACTTTTTAAGACTAGGAATTACAAGTAGTCCTGCATTTAGTGAGCGTAGCTCTCTAGTGGGGCAATATGGTACTACAAGCTCCTTAAGATATGATGGAGCATCACCAATCAAGACTTTGTACATTAAGAGAAGAATTTTAAAAGTGATTCTTGATTTTACTGGGAGCCAGTGCAGAGCAGCTAGTGCAGGAGTTTTAGTGAGAACACGAGCTGCAGCATTCTGGATCATGCTACTAAAACGACAAATAAGCAATACCCCCAGAGTCTCCCGAGAGGGGGGGAGGATGAGAGACTCACTCGGACAGATTCAACGACCAGGACAGTGACACAGACGCAGAGAAGGCTGAAACAAACCACCTTGACCGGGGAGGCATGGGAAGTCAAATGCAATTGCGGAAAGATCTGCAAAGGTGCAAGAGGGCTCAAAGTACACCAGAGTAAGTCCAAGTGTGGACAAGGACGGATGCAGGCACACCGCTCAGACGAACAGTCTGGTGAGACGCAGGAGAACCCTAGGCAGGAAGCACACCATAGTCCTAGAGATCTCTCAGTGCATGTAATCCCCCAAGAGCACACAAGGAGAACCTCAAACGCCACCCCAGAAAGCCCACCCCAGCCAATGAAGGAAAGACTCAAGTGGCCTAAGATGTGTGATACCAAAGAGTGGTCCATGCTCGATGAAGATCTGGACAAGGTGCTTGAGGCAGCTCAAGCAGGATCAGCAGAAAGAAAGGAGGATTCACTGACAGCCATCACCTATAGCTTGGCAAAAGAACAGTTTGGAACAGTGCCAAGGAGAGAGAACAAAGACAGATGAGAAAATCAGGAGAATAGAAGAGAAAGAAAGATCAAACAATTTAGGAAGGAGATTAAAACCCTGAATAAACTATTCAAATTGGCAAGCACGGAAGAAAAGGAAGGAATAAAAGAACTGACAGCCAGCCTCCGCGAGCAGCTCATCAGAGCAAGAAGAGCGGAGGGGGTTCAGGCAGAGGCGGAAAAAACAGGAAGCTGCACGAGCCCAGTTTATAAAAGACCCCTACCGCTTCACCAAATCACTTTTGGGGGAGGCGAGGTCTGGGACTTTAACCAGTTCCAAGGAGGAGGTGGAGGAGTTTGTTGAAGTCATTCAGTGACCCATCAAGAAACGATGCCTTAGCAGAAGATCACGGGCTTGGCACCATCGATCCACCAACAACATCCCTAAACATAGGTTTTCCATCATGGAGAGAGGTTCAAGAGGTCGTCAAGCATGCTAGATCATCTTCGGCTCCAGGTCCCAGCGGTATACCTTACAAAGTATACAAGAGATGCCCCAAGCTCCTCCGAAGGCTGTGGAAGCTTATGCGGGTAATCTGGTCCAAAGGGACTGTCCCAACAAGCTGGCGAAGGGCAGAAGGATGCTTTGTGCCAAAAGAACGGGGATCCACACAGATCAACCAGTTTCGAACCATTTCCCTGCTCTTTTCCGTGCTTGCCAGAAGAATGAGCGCGTATATCTGCCAGAATGGATACATTGACACCTCGATCCAGAAGGGCGCGATCGAAGGGTTCTCCGGGTGCTTGGAGCACACGGGGGTCCTCAGCCAACTTATCCAAGAAGCAAAGGAGAAGAAAGGGAACCTAACAGTTGCCTGGCTTGATTTTGCTCACGCATACGGGTCTATCCCCCATAACTTGATTCAAGTGGCTGTGGACCATTACCACATCCCACATCACATCCAGGGCATGATCACCGGCTACTTGGGAGACATCAAGCTACGATTCCAGTCAGCCATGTTCACAACAAAGTGGCAGCCAGTGGAGAAGGGAATAGTAACCGGGTGTACCATCTCCCCCATCTTGTTCGTCATGGGAATGAACCTGATCATCACCGCAGCGAGTACAAAGTCAAGAGGACCGAAGACTGCTGCAGGAAGTCAACAGCCAGTGATCAGGGCATTCATGGATGACCTTACCGTCATAACACCAAGCCATGTGCAGGCAAGATGGGTCCTGGCAGAACTGGAACGTATGGCCACTTGGGCGAAGATGATCTTCAAGAAGAAGAAGAGCTAAATCCATCGAGCTCGCAACTCAAGGTGCCTGGACAAGGTGGAACCTTCCCAAAAGAACCATCACGTGGAGTGAGCCGTTCCGTATCTCCTTTATGCTCCGAGCAGTGTACGACACCCTACCGACCCCAGTCAACTTGCACAGGTGGGGAATGAGGGAGGACCCACTGTGCAGGTTGTGTGGCGGTAAAGGAACCATGGCCCACATCCTATCAGGGTGCAAAACAGCATTGACCCAGGGGAGGTATAGGTGGCGCCATGACAAGGTGTTGGCACAGCTCGCAGACACCCTGGAGCAAGAGAGGAGAAAGAAACGTCCAGCCAAAACAAAGCCACTGTTGAGTCCCATCGCCTTTGTAAAAGAGGGTCAGAGACCAAAGCCAAGCCAAGCAGAGTCTCCTGCAGTCAGCCCAGGGATGGGTTTTGGAGGTTGATCTGGGGAGGAAACTCCACTTCCCAGAGGCAGTACTGTCCACAACCCTGAGACCAGATATCATCATGTGGTCCCTAGAGGGTAAGAAGATCATCCTGGTGGAACTAACAGTCCCGTGGGAAGAGAACTGTGAGGAGGCAGCAGAGAGAAAGAAAATTAAGTACCAACAACTGGTCCAGGACTGCCGGGACAAGGGGGGGGACAACATGGCTGATGACAGTGGAAGTGGGTAGTCGAGGATTCCCAGCTCAATCAGCCTGGAATCTGATGACAAGCGTTGGACTAAGAGGCCACGTGAGGAAAACAGCCGTTCGTAGGTTGGGAGAAGCGGCACAGAGAGCCTCCTGTTGGCTCTGGCATAAGAGAGAGGACACCAGCTGGAAGCCTGGAGGAGGGGGGCAGTGACCTGGCCAATCACTGCTGACCCGCCAACTGGAGAGTGTTGTGGTTAAGGGTTGAAACACTCTAAGAAGGTTGGGGACCACCTGATGACCCCTCCTCCAGGCCAAGGCTTCATCCATTAGAAATGGATTGAATATAGCATCTTTGATGCATTACAAAACTACACATATATATATCCTTATATATATGTATACACACACACACACACACTCACTGTATATCAATAATGGGCTTAAGAAACATTTGCATTCATTTGACTTTATTCTTTCATACAACAGTGGAGCATCTTCTAGAGCGGTGTGGTTTCGACCAAAAACAAAGGCCGGATTTAATCGACAGCAAAGAGAGAAGAGAAAGAAAATAGACAAAAGGGGAAAACTGAAACAAAACACCAATTGCAAAAATAAATACACATATATCATACATGTATGTGTGTGTATCAATACATGTTTGCATGTATCAATGTATATATATATCACTACATGTATCAATAAATGTATCAATACATGTATATTACACATATACATGAATGTATATTCATGTATGAACTGACGGTTGTAACTGAAGTTGTCTTTCACACATTTAGTGTGTTATGTGTGTGTATGCGTGTATAGATATATACACATATACACACATAACAGACTAAATGTGTGAAAGACAACTTCTTTCAAACATATTTTGTATTTAATGTAAGACTTTAAAGATTTTAATCAATTATCCTTTCATTAGTTTGACTTTTTAAGGCCTATAAAGGTAACTAATGCACCAGAATAAAGAAGTAGCTCCTGTTCAGATTGTTGATCTTCACAAAACTTCTTCAAATTCTAACAACTGCTCAGTCTCTGTCCTCAGCTTGCAGGCAGGAAGGCAGACACAAAGACAGCCGGTGTCTTCGAACAGGTTTGTCCGAGGCCGCCCGGCGAGACCGACCGTTGCCAGAGTTTGGACCGGCCTGGACCGGCCTGGCATAGTCTGGACCACTCATGCCGGTGCGGCCCACGCTCCTCACAGGAGACGGGGAGAACCCGGCCCGGGCTCCCGGTCTCTGCTCGGCCGACATCGGGTCCCGCCTTGCCTCCTCCCGCGGTCGGCTGGAGCAGCCGATGCTCATCTGTGATTGGCCGGCATCCGTTTCTGACTGTTGGACCGAGGTCACCAGCCAGAGTGGCTGACTGGGCTCGTTAGTCTGAAGATGTGACGGGTGCAGAGGAGAGTAGCCGTCAGAGGTGGAGCTACATAAAAACAAAAGTTATGTTTCACAAGTTATGGAAAATATATTCAACAGTCATTTCTGAGGCTTGCATTGTGGTGAATCCTACCAAGTTTCTCTACGTGTGTACTTTGGATATTTTCCTTTACAAATACAGTTTTCCTGCACTTAGCATGTGCAGTTCTTTAAATCACCAAGTCAAACTTACCTGTTGAAGGATGTCTGAAGGGAAGAGGAGGGCGAAGAGTAAGTGGAGTGTTTCTTTGGGCTTGCCATGGTCACATAGTCATCCTGAGGCAGTGCAGGCGAACTGAGGCTTCCTGGTGGCGACATCATCATCATCATGTAATCGGGACCCTGGTCCTCCCAGCTCTCCATCCCGCAGGCGGCTGCACTGCAGCGGTGCCCCGTCGCCATGGCAGCTCTTCTGCACTCGTTGTCCCGCCCTTTGCTCACTGGGAGATGTGGGTCCACCTTCATTTCCATGTAGCTGCCGGTCTCCGACATGGAGCTGCGATGGGAGGCGGAGCTCCGAGGGGATTCCGGCTCCGCTTTGTGCGGCTCGAGGTAACATTTAATTGGACTTGTCCCGAAGGGCAGGGCCAGACGGGAACCAGGCGGCCTCGCCAGTTTGTCTCTGTTTTTGGGTCTGCAGCGCTTTAAAGCCAGGAGGGTTTGACGCCGATTGTGGATGGAGGTCGGTGACCCGCTGAAGTCAGGGAGAGCTCTCAGGGCCCTGACGGTCTCACGGACCACCTCATGAACCTGCTGGGCGACTGCTGGGCTTCCTGTACAGAGCAGACGAAACAAGTCACGGCCCAGTGGCGAGGCAGAAAGAAGTGGAACCAGCACATCTCGCAGGCCTCCGTTACCTTGGTCTCTCGCTTCCATCCAGATCTCCCCGGGACCGTTCGGTGCCGACCTGCCGAGCTCCAAGTAGAAGGAACCATCCAAGTGACCGAAGCGCCTCACACTCAGCAACGGTATCGTAACCGACGGCAAATTACTGCACGCGGCCACTCGGACCAAGACGAGGGACGTGGCCGTGAGGCAGAGCCGGCTCTCCCCGGCCAGGGACTTGGAGCAGCCCAGACCGATGGGCTTCACTGTGACGGGCCACACCTGAGACCACGGGGAGGGGAGGGATGTGTATATCTAAGGAGGGGCTGGTAGCACTTCAAAGTTACACCGAGGGACTCTTGTTGGTTGTACTTTAAGACTTTCACTATTTACTCAATTTTAAGGGATGATTATAAAAAGGACATCATTGTGCCTTAGGGAACATATTAACCACATTTATTTGATTATATCTTTTTGAAATTGCAAATTGAGGATCGAAGTTGTGTATCAGACTGAGGGGGTCCATGCATGATGTCTACTTGTATCCTGATTTGGAATAAAACGCTTGATAGACGCTGTTTTTTCCAGTCAGAGCCGTCCGGTGGAAGATCCTGGTGTCCAACCTCAACAAATTCATACATCAGTAAAATGTATTCTACATTTGCAGAACAGCAAACTTTAAAAAAAACTTCACATTATCTTAGTTTTAGCCAGTGTGTAGCAGTTTGATGGATATATTAGCAGAAATGGAATATAATATTCATCAATATGTTTTCATTAGGTTATAATCAACTGAAACTAAGAGCGGTTGAGTTTTCGTGATTTAGGAGGAACCATTCAGAACTCCAAGGGGAGTGGGTCCTCTTCACGGACTCCGCCATGTTTCTACAGAACTGACTGGTTGCCATCAGCAACCGAACTGCTGAATGACAGAAACTCCTGCACTCTGTCCCTTTAAATGTAATGCATGGGAGACGGAAAAAAATATATATATAAATATCGTGTCTGACCTCTTTGAAGAAGGCAGCAGAGGGCAGGGTGCAATACCCATCATCCTCTTCGTCAAATACTTCGCCATGCTCTTCAGCCTTCCGCTCTTCCTCCATCAGTCTCTTGATGGCCAGATACCAGTCTTCTTGTTCCCACTGGTCCTCCGCCACCAGCACCAGGGTTTGATCCGTGGCATACAGCGCCACCGTGTGGCCTTTTCTAGAACTGTCACTCCGACTCACACCAAGACAGCACCTCAGGTAAATCACCCTGGGGGGGGGGGGGGAGGAAATAATACAATTATATTAGGGCTGTGAAACGATTAACATTTTTAATCGGGTTCATCACAGGTTTTTGTGGATTAATCATGATTAATCACATATTACCGATATTCTCGGTATATTTTGTGAGTACATAGAGATTTATGACAAAAGACGGATATATACATTTATACATTCTTCTATACAATGGTGCTGCAACTCAGCAGTTATTTAGCAGTTTTCTTCCATATGGAACATTAATACATCTTCATCCTAAACAGAATGTTTAACCCTCCTGTTACCTTTCGGGTCAATTTGACCCCATTCAATGTTTAATGTCGGTGTTCTTTGGGGTCAATTTGACCCCAGGCTGTTTTTCACTGTGTCAAACATATCAGAAATATCAACTTTTTTATTTATTTAAAGGGCTATTTAGATAGTCAACAAACAAACATAAAGTACCTCACACTTAAACTTGGGAAGCAATATTAATTCTAATAATTTTCTGGAGGTTTTAATTGCTGGGGTCAAATTGACCCCGAGGGTAAAATATGTTAGTAAATGTAAAGGTAACAGGAGGGTTAAACAGAGCATGTTTCTCTTGTTTGTCAACCATTAACTCCACCATGATACAATCTAAAGGCCTCTAGTCTTCCTCTAGCAGCTGCTGAGGCAAACTGACTGTGTGGGTTTTCTTCATGAACTGGGCCGTGATGAAAGGAACGGCGGGGACACCGCTGCAAAGCTGAAACCTTTTTTTTTGCTCGGTCCCGATGCGCGCGCACGGAGCTCTGTGGCGCGCGAGACGGAGATCGATAAGTGTTAACGCAACGCGAAGAGACAGAAATGACATGCTGCTGTGGAGATACGATCAACAACAGACGTTTAGTTTAATAAAAGAACAAAGACGTGCTCTAGAGAACATGTCAGGAGGCGGGCCAATCTTTTAATGTCATGCGATCTACCGACACTACGCCGCGATCGACTGGCAGGTCGCGATCGACGTGTTGAGACCCTGATCTACAGGAAGTAAAAGTCGTAACAAGGTTTCCGGAGGTGAACCTGCGGAAGGATCATTACCGATGAACAGACCGTCTGCATGAGAGCGGACAGAGTTCAGATTGAAGTGGTGGATTGGAAGCTCATTTTGCAAGTGACTTTTTTTTCGTCCCGACGACCAACAGATGGATTGGAAGCTCATTCTGCGCATGCGTTAAAAAAAACAACTAGTTAAACCTGTAATTGAATTAACGCGTTATTTTTCACAGCACTAAATTATATATATATATATATATATATATAATACTTTTAAAGCTTATTACCTTCGCATTGAAAATGCGGAAGGTTATGTTTTGATCGCCGTGCATTTATTTATTTATTTGTATGCGTGTTACTCGCATAACTCAAAAAGTATTAAAACGGGACCATTTGATTAGATTTTGGGATCGATCGGGTCAAAGGTCAAAATCTTCTTTTTACCATAGCACGGTCAATTTTTATCTAATTGGCATGCAACTCATGCCAAAATGTTCATAATTCAATGCCCAATCTTGTGATATGCGAAGGTATGCGCTCTACCGAATGCCCGTTCTATTTGCCTATTGATCTGGTTAAAGTAGCTTCAACCTACCCAAACAGCGGCGCTTTACCAGCAGACTTCTCCACCGCGCTGAACTTCTCCTGGTTCTTGTACCACTCGAGCCGGCTCGGCCCGATGTGACTTCCTGCCCTCAGGGCAAAATATCTTCTGCGATCCCGATCCATCTTCCCCAGGTATCCTCGCTTCACCACGTCGCCGTGCGGCCCGGAGGTCAGGACGGCGCCGGTCAAAGGGAGCACGATGTCGGCGGTCCGGCCGGTACAGAAGAGTTCCTCGTAGACACGAGACGGAGGACTCGACAGCAGCTCCTCGCGACGGTGCCGAGAATCCTGACGATCGATCATCCATTGATACCTCAGAGGGGATTCAGCAGGCAGCCGTATCCGGGTGGAGCTGCAGCCGGGGGACGACCGCGGGGAGCTGGACGCAGGTGGAGGTCTCTCTCGGTCGGCACACCTGCTGCTCCCTTCTGCCATCTCATTCATTTCAAGCTCAACACCTGAAACATACACACGGAGGAAGAAGGAGGACATTGAAAAAAATGTGAATGAAAACAATGAAATTTGTTCATTTTTTAAACTGGTTGTGTTAGAATTTTAGGAAGAAATTCACGAGATTAATTGATTAAGTATTATAAAATGTAGATTTAACATGACTGCTTTTTAAGTCTCTCCTTCACTCATCCAATATTAATATTCGCAAATGTTAGTAGTTCACATTCAGGCGTATAACATTATTTTTGATTATCATATAAGGCACATTGCCATGTTACAGGTCAACGTTACATAAAACAGTCCTTACGTTACATTTATTTTGGTTACATTAAAATATAGCTAAATACAGAGTGTCTGGTGTCAAACATTACAACTGAGATTTTTTTCTGAGAAAACGCTATATGAATGTTACAATTATATTCAAGGATTTTAAATGAAATTTTTTTTTTAAAGTAACATTCGACAAATATCTGAATAAGTTATATTTTGATTAATAGCAGCCTGGAGACGTATTAATACATTTCAAAGTGCAGCAACAGTAAACTATTTTTGAAATAGTGTTTTTAAAGTATTACTGGTGTCCTATAAAAAAGGGACAAACTATTACATTCTCGCATAAATACATTTTGCAAATATGTCATTAAAATAATCACTAAAAATGTGATTTTCAACCCTATGACCTGAAGGTCCAGCACGAGCACACCGGAAACTGCCAGCAGCTGATTGGAATCACGCTAATTAACGAGCCAAGTGTCGCGTTTCCCCACAAATATGATGACAAAAAGTTGAATTAAAACTCACCTGAAACCGTCGGAAGTGCGAACATTACCCCCGGGCACAAGCGCCGCGTCGCCGCCGTCTCATTGCCGGCTGTCAGTAGAAGTCAAACAAAGATTTCCGATCTTATTTCCAGTTAAAACTCGGGATTTGAGTCGGTGCCGGGTTCGTCCGCTCAGGTGCAACCGGAGCGGCGTGCCGAGGCGCGCGTGTGTCGTCGCGGGAGCGCGCACGGCGTGACGCAAAGACGAGGCCAACGAGAGTTTTACGGTTTAAAATTGATGTAATCTTCTTTGTCGAGTTATAATAATAATAATAATAATTCAAACTTATATAGCGCTTTTCTAAATACACAAAGACACAAGAGTTAATTTATTTATATAAATGATGTGAAGTTTATAGTTTGAGCTTTTAGAGACGTCAGTTAGATTTAGAAACAGGTGGTCTGGAATGTTTCCTTAATTAACGTTAATCTTTCAATAGTTATGACTTTTGTGTTTTAAGCATTTCAGATCGTTATACTAAGCTTAACTTCTAAAATTCAAGTAAAGAAAAATGTTTCCATTTCTTCAATGATTAATTCTTATAATAAAACAATGTTCACATAATTGTCAAGAAAAAAATGAAGATGATGAAAAGATAAAAATATTTTTAGGAAATATCTTTAGCACTGGCTATTGTCTTTTTAAGATACATAAACTTAACAGAATAAATACATTCATAAGTGAATTTACCAAGTGAATGGTTCTCGTGGTTTGACTGGTTGACTCGTAAAGGACACTCATAATGTTGACAGCACTTCCTTCTGTTGACATCATTGGGTGGAACCGTTTGGTTTCTGCACATTTCTCCAGTCACCTCTCACACGTGAACAGTCACAGCCTCTGGATCGCTCTCTGTCCCGGGATGTCTCTCCTCTGGGCCGTCCTCAGCTGGACGAGCCTCTGTCGGGTCCTGGTTGTGCTCGCTGCAGGACTGGGAGCCCTGGTTTCGGTTTGGACGGCGAGGCTGTTGGCGCGACACGCCTGGTTCACGTACAGGCTGTCCTGCTTCAGCAAGCCACATGCCAACTCCTGGCTGTTGGGCCACCTGGGCCAGGTAGGAGACGCACACCTGGGGGAGCACCGACCCTGCAGTCATGATTGTCGGTTTAATCATTGTGCAGTCGCCCCGTCCGTCACATTTAATGTCAAAACACACCTGTTTACACTGGCATTTGGCTGATTTGAATATTCTATGGCCTGTTTTTGTCTTCTGTATATTTTTTTTATTTCACCATCTTTTACAATGTATTGTACTTTGCTCTTTTAACTGTTGAATTGTTTGGGCCCGTTCTTGAACTGAATTGTTTTAATTGACGCCTGTACTGCACTTTGGGACACTTTGTGCAATATAAATAAACTTCACTTTAAATGCAACGCCGTTATCGTAACCCTCGAGTGTTGAAACAAGACATAAGGAAATCTAACCGTCGATGTGTCAGAGTGTTACGATATTTCCTCTTTCTGGTTCATTTCCTTTGCGGTGAGATTCCAGCAAAGCGTTGAACACCCACTCACTCCGCTGTGACCTCTCTGGGTTTAAACGTTCAATTGAAATCACAATGCATTTTAGTAATGTTTCGTTTTGAACCGCCCAAAGATGCAGAGCTCGGAGGAAGGCCTCCTGCAGGTGGACGACTTGGTGCGGATGTACACGCACTCCTGCAGCTGGTTCATCGGCCCTTTCTATCACCTGGTCCGGCTCTTCCACCCTGACTACGTCAAACCTCTGCTCATGGCACCTGGTAGTGTATAATCACTGGACACCAACTGTTTGGACGCGTGATCGGAGCCACCAGAACGTGTCGACACGCTCTTCTTTTCTCCCTCCACTCCAGCCAGCGTTACGATAAAAGACGAGCTCATCTACGGTCATCTGCGTCCGTGGCTCGGTACGTCAAATATGCTCCGAAGAAAGTGTAGACTGAAAGACTTTTTAAAATATTTTATTCACTCTCAACCTGCATCTCCGAATCTGCTTCTCCTCTTACCGTCCCAGGGCAGAGCCTGTTGCTAAGCAACGGGGCGGAATGGTCTCGCAAGAGACGGCTGCTGACTCCGGCTTTTCACTTCGACACCCTTAAGGACTACGTGGTCAAGTTCAACACTTCCACCGACACCATGCACGTAAGACGCGGCCACGAAAGAGAGTTTTTTTAATATCCGGGAGACTAACTTCACGCACGAGTCTCTGCCGCGTCTTTCCTCCCGTCTCTCAGGAGAAGTGGCGCCACTTGGTCGCAAAGGGCACGGCGACCGTCGAGATGTTTGACCACGTCACTCTGATGACACTGGACAGTTTGTTGAAATGTGCCTTCAGCTACACAAGCGACTGTCAGAAGTGAGGACGGGCACATCTTTCTCAAATGTACTCCGGTGGACTTCCGATTCCTCTCTCTTCTATTATTTATTTTTCATTTCCTCTTTCCAGGTCGACCAGCGAGTATGTGTCCGCCATAGTGGAGCTGAGCGAGCTGGTGATAGACCGCCGGCAAAAGATTCTGCACCACTGGGACTGGTTTTACTGGAAAACGGAGCAGGGAAAGCGCTTCAGAAAGGCCCTCAGCACTGTGCACAGGTGTGACCTTCTGACCTTTACGGAGCAGTTATGATAGAAGAACCTATAGTATTCTATAGCAACATCTTCTTGTTTGTTCTTTTCTATATTTGGGTGGAATCTGGTGTTTGCAGGTTCACCAGGGAGGTGGTCCAGAAGCGTCGAGCTCTGATCAGCCAGCAGACGAAGACAGATACCGACGTGTCCACAGCACCGCGGAGAAAGAAGGATTTTGTGGACATCATACTGCTGTCAAAGGTAGGAGAGGAGATAGAAATAACGAGAGCTGGAGAGAGAGAGAGACAATAGATTTGAACGACTGATTGCCTAATTCCGTGTAATTGCAGGATGAAGATGGACGAGGACTCACAGATGAGGAGATACAGGCGGAGGCCAACACCTTCATGTTCGCAGGCGAGAATTTAAAAACACGACGACTCAGAATGAGTCACACAAACACAAGTTGACATCCACTGACCCCCCCCCCCCCCCCCTCAGGTCACGACACAACAGCCAGTGCGATCTGCTGGACGCTGTATAATTTAGCACGCCACGAGCACTATCAGGAGAAATGCAGGCAGGAGGCGATGGATCTGATGCAAGGACGAGACCGGCATGTAGTGGAGTGGTTAGAAAACACACACAAACATATCTCGATGTACAAACAAAGGTTTATTAAGAGCAAGGGAAACTATTAAGTGCAGCTGAAATGATTCCCATTTAAAGATGAATCTCGTTATTTATGTTTAAAGGGAGGATCTGTCCAACCTTCCCTTCACCACCATGTGCATCAGGGAGTCTCTCCGGCTGCACGCTCCTGTGCAGGCCGTCACCAGGAAGTACAACCAGGACATGGCGCTGCCAGGGCGTCGGATCGTACCAAAGGGTGAGAGGGGGAGGGGCTCTTGGCCCTGTTTTGGAAGTTTTTTAATAGACTTCAGACGTTACATTCTGTGACTGAGCGTAACGAGTTGTGTCTTTCTGTGATTCCACCCAAGGGGCCATCTGTCTGGTCAGTATTTACGGGACACACCACAACCCTGCCGTTTGGACCAGCCCTGATGTGAGAAATGAAGGGAGACACATCGTAAGACTTCTGTTCACTTGTCGCTTTTTGAGCCGTTTGATTTATTCTCTTTCAGGAGTTTTGTCCCCTGCGTTTTGGCCCCGAGTGCACAGCGGAACGGGCTTCCCACGCCTACATCCCCTTCTCCTCGGGCCCCAGGTACTGAGTCCTTATTGCTGTAAAGGTAATCATAGGATGTGAGATCATGAGGATTATGTTGGTGCAGACTAATACTCGTTTGTGTTCACACAGGAATTGCATTGGGCAGAAATTCGCCCTGGCACAGCTTCGGGTCGTCGTGGCGTTGACCCTGCTCAGGTATCGCCTGACCCCGGGGGTGAACCCCGAACTCGGGGCCAGGTCTGGGGGAGTGCGCCGTCTCCCTCAACTCGTCCTGCGTGCGGAGGGAGGTTTGTGGCTGCAGCTTGAGCCTCTGATCCCGCACGACCTGGAGGAGTCTGATGACTGACACCGAACAGAAACACAGCTTTTCAGCCCTGTTCTCGGTGTTTATGTGTTGTCTCTAAATATATCTGTGACATTTGTTAGGCTTCATGACTCTTTTATGATCACTTTTCAATTAATTTAATTTGCATTTAACATTTTTAAGTTGGTTTTGAAAAATTGCACACAAAAAAAGTATTCTCATCCTTAAACTCAAGTTCAAAGACAAGTTTAGAAAAATAAATTAAAAGGAAATATCTGTATTGCTAATAATTGCATCTGATTTGCATACTAATGACAATATTCCTGTGGATACATGATGCATGTATTTCAGCTCTAGTGTTTATCAGATTACATACTTATGTTGTAATTAAAGTATAACATGGAGCTTATTGATTGTTTTGAGTTTTCTGACTGCAGTAACAACCTCTGGCCACTAGAGGCGGAATAATACAGTTTCTTTATTGTGTCTCTATAAAGATTGAATATTTGTATCAACTTTTCCAGAAGTAACTAACTTGCATGTCGGGGGAGAATGGACCAATTTTAAAATACATATATTATTTATTTTTATATAAATATAATGCATGTACCGGTGGAGGCGGAGACACCGGGAACCTGTGGAGCTGGTTTCCTTTTTAACTTTCACTTGTAGCTCTTTCCTCCCGTTTACGTCTCGCGCTAGCTCGCTGTGCTTTGATACAGCGCGCGCGTATTCGTGCCCTAAACACCGTGATGTGCGTCTCGTTGTAGTCCGCCTCGTTGTTGACAGTCTGGCCGACGGAGGAGCGAGATGTGTCCGCGCGAGACGTCCGTGCGTCTGGCCGCTTGGTCGTGCGTTCTGCTGGCTGTCGTGTCCGCGGGCTCCGGTAAGGTGGTTACGTACGTCATTGCTCGCGGCCTCTTTGTTTATAATACGGTGGGAAAGTATCGATTCGTGGGTTGAAAAAGGTGTGTGCGCGTGCACGTTGTGTAGCACTATGTGCACACCCAGTGTTGACCGACGTGCACTTCTAGGGCTGTCGAGGGCAGAGATTTAAATCACAATAGAGTTTAATGCACCAACTGCTCGAGGCAATATGTGTAGAAGAGAAGAGAATAGATCTATGTTCAATACAAACGATGTGCATGAATAGGGCAGAAAGAGAGATCTATTAAAATGTAACATAATTAAGATGTGTAGAATGCAAAAGTAACTATGTTATGACTAGAATAGAGCAGAAGAACGTAGAAATGTAAAAGCTAGAAGTATAGAATAGAACAGAATAAAGTAGAAATATAACAGAAGTATATAGGATAGAGCTGAATAAAGTAGAAATGTAAGTTAGAAGTATAATAGGATAGAGCTAAATAAAGTAGAAATGTAAAAGTTATAAGTATAATAGAATAGAGCTGAATAAAGTAGAAATGTAAAAGTTAGAAGTATAATAGAATAGAGCAGAAGAAAGTAGAAATATAATAGTTAAAGTACAATAGAACAGAAGAGAGTAATATAACAGGAGTATAATTGAGTAGTAGAGCAGGGTGGAACTGAGGTGTGTAAAACCTTGTAAAGTTAGGAATAGAACAGAATAGAATAGAATAGTTGAGCTGAGAAGAGAAAACAGAAAGTAAGAACAAAGGGAGGATAAAAGAATGAAAGAGAGACAAATTAAACTTGAGGCGGAGAACGTGCTGAGCTTCCGTTTGTCCTGCAGAGATCACCGCCTACGTGGGGGCGGGCGGCGAGATCGTCCTCTTGCCGGGCGACTTCTCCGAGGCCGTCGCCACCGCCGTCTGGAAGCACGATCAGAACATCGCCGCCGACTTCGACGGAACGGAAACCGTTCGGTATCGTCAGTTCGAAGGTACGCCGGGCCCCGAGTTCAGTGCGTTTTACGACCGATCGATCCTGAACGTGGCGTCGAGGTTTAACCCCCGCCCCCCCCCCCTTCGTGTCTGCGTTCGTTCCCAAGAACGCGGGAGCCTGAACCCGATGAACGGAGTGATGAGGATCACGGGGCTGACCCGAAACGACAGCGGGCTGTACACATGCGAAGTCAACGGCGTGCTCACGAGTCCAAACGTCCGTCTCTTCGTCATCTGTGAGTGACAGCTCCTCCTCCTCCTCCTCCATGAGATTTAATCTGGGGAAATTATGGACCATTTACGATTCTCTTCTTTCAGTCGCCGTCCCGAAACCCACCGTCCGCACATCCTGTGACGAGGACAGCTGCACTCTGACCTGTGACGGAGACACGGCGGGCGCCGACCCGGTCACCTGCAGGTGGGGGCGGGACGACGAGTGGACGGCCGGCTCTCCGGCGCTGCGCATCACGAAGGTAGCGTCGTGGTGCGCTGACCCTCACCCTTTTATTTCGCTCACACCTCCACCATTAACCCGCTCTCCTTAAAGGACGGAAGTTCGGGCGTCGCCGAGTTCAGCTGCGAGTTGGAGAATCCGGTCGGCCGGGAGGTCAGCCGACCCGTCCGCAACCCGTTCGCCTCCGCAGGTGGGTTATTACCGGTGTCTCGTCTTCATAACGCCCCCGAGGTGTCGTTACCCTGTAATAAGCCTCACCGGTTTCAGTTTCAGCTCCCGGGGGACGGCTGAACGTCTCCGCGGGAGTCACGGTCTTCATCATTCTGCTGGTCGCCGTGCTGCTGCTGGTCGGCGTCCACAGGTGTAAAACAGGTGAGAAAAAGTTTATTATCAATAACAAGCAAAGAACACTTGGATCGCATTAAGATGTTTGTCGTGTGCGAGTTTGAATCGTTCTGTTTTGTTCTCTCTAGGAATGTGGTTCTTCCAAAAAAGTAAGAAATCATTTTAAAGTTCGACAAAAAAATACCAAAGAGGTATTTTGACATGGGAAATGTAGTATACTGCCGCACAATTCTCGTGCTGGTTGTATGAGGCAAACAGCGGCTGACTGACATATCTTCTCCTGTGATTGTCTCCCTGCAGCCTCCATGCCGTGGGAACCAAGTTAGTAAATCCATAAATCACATAAATGGACCCTTTTACAGATTTGACGAGTTATATAATATTACTGTCCTGTCTCCCTCCATTAGACTTCTGGAGGAAGAACGAGAGGCCACGTAAGTGTCAGTCCATTTGCTTGATTTCTTTACATTTTATTATAATGAAAAGATTAACATCTATATGTTTATATCGTAAATACAGCAGGAAATGCTGCTGCATCTAATGGCACATCTGCTCGAGAGAATGGGCAAACAGACGGTAAGAGACAATCTCCTGCTCGTCAGTCTGCAGTGTGTGACTATGCTTTTGTCCTTTGCAGAGGAAACACCGTTGTCATAAGTGAAGTCCGGACCAGTCGGGTGTCAATCATTCTCCAGAGACGTTCTTTTTTTAATTTCCGTGCCTCAATATGACTTTTAAAAAGTATGTTAAGATAGGAACGAGCTGCCGTTTTCAGAAAGGAACGAAGCCAAAACGCCTGGCTCCCGTTCCCATACTGACAATATTTCTTTCTTTTTTTACAATCTGTGGTGCTTGTTTTTAAACAGAATACATTAGTGTATCCAGTTGCTCCATTAACTGCTGGGATCTAGCTTTTATGTCACATGCTTTTAAAAAGACACAAAAGGGAAATGTTAAAGTTATGCATCATGAAATCAAAAAGGGCAGAAACTAATGCAAAGCCCAGAGGTTTGTTTCTAGATTTTACACGAGGCTCCATGAGGTGCCTCAAGGCTTAGACAATACCAGGAAGTGGCCCTGTTTCCTGTGGCGGACAGCCCACCTGACACCGACTGGCACCTCCAGCTCCCGGACCGGGCAGGTCTGGTGTTGGGAGGAACCGGGCAGAAGAGGAGACGCCTTTGTGTGTTTTGGGCCAACAAGCAGAGCGTTGTCCGCGGCAAAATATTTAGATCAAAAAACAAAACTTAAACTGAATAAGCAACTTTTTTTTTCATTTGGGTTTTCTTTTGTCGTGTTTATTAACTTCCTGTGTATCTTTAGTCGTATTTTAACGCGTGTTCCGCTTCACGTTCTGAAGGACCGACTTGTGTTTGTGGAGCTGCACTCGTTGTGCATTTAAAAATGGAGGACAGGTGTGTTTTTGCACTTTCTGCAGTCGTATTCTTAGTTGTGTAACTCGTCGTATAAAATACTTTGCACTCCAACACAGCTGAAAGTATTAGCTTTTGGTAACGAAAGTCCCACTTACTAAAAATCTAATTAAAGTATTCCTACCCTATTAGTGTTTTTTATTGTGGCTGGATACAAATAATGTATATGTATACATTAAGTGTTTTTATATGGGCTGCATTGAATATAAGCACTGAACATTAACTCCTTTTGTTATTATCTTTGTATCAATTCATGCATATTCAGTCCAACAGCGAAATAAAGACAGTAACAAGTTAAACCACTAGAGGGCAGCAGGTGGACCCATTGAACCCAGTCACATGAGCTCTTTGTCATCGATTTCTATCACCAAAAAATTATGAAAAAGCCAATGAAGTAACTGAGTGAGTGGTCATCATTACCTATCATAATCATGACTTACCCAGAGGACCTCAGGACCGAAGTTCAACAATGGAGAGCGCCTCGACTCACTTCCCACGCTGACCTCTGACCCTCCGTCTCCTCTCATTAGATCTGTAGATGCAGTTTAACGCCGGGCGTTTTGCCAGGAGAGAAGTGGGTCGTGAACACAAAGGTTTCATCACAGCTGGATAAACAGCTGACTGACGAGAAACAAACGGCACAAACAAGCGAGCTGTTGTCTCGTCATGCTGTGAGCAGCTGACCAAACGTCTCATGGAGTCCCTCAGAAGAAGAACATGAAGCTCCTTCCACTCCAAGAATTGGATGTTAACTTTCTGAATCTAAATCCTGTTGGTTTATCAACACCGTTCAGCTCCAGGGGAAAAATATTCATCGTATGCGAGACGTTGAAAAAGAAAATGATCGAGGAGTTTTTCATCCAGCAAAATCTATTTATTTGTGAATTTTAAAAAAAACATGTAATTAATGTCGGTTTGTCTTTCTACAGCATTCGGACAGATTCACAGTTACATTACATCGCCGCAATTATTTAAATAAGAAACATCTAAACATTAGGAAATATGAATGTAAAAACGACAGTGTCTAGTGTAAAATGAGGTTCAGTATTTAACAGCTACGAATACTTTTTAAGGAAGCAAATGGACATTATTCGATAACTACTTAACGTTTGCACTTTATTTCCTGTTGCATGCAGTAACAGTGCATTCCTATGTTCATTTATTTAAAGATCCTATGAGCAACACGGGGGGCCTCCAGCCTTCCTGGTAATGAACCGAAGATAAAGAGTTGAAAATAGAATTACCAGCTGGTGCTTTGTTTTTCATCCTGCTATATATATATATATATATATGCAAGTATGTGTACATTATTTGTATGCGATTTTTCACCAAAGCAGCACGATCTGCAGTGTCAAATAAGGATAAACCTAAATATTCGCATACTGCAGCTCCTACATTTAAGAGCCTTAAATAAAGGAAATAAATCACATTATGTAACGTACAGCGTACAATCTGCAGTTTCCAGCTTCACACAAGTGAATGTCATAAGATTATAAGAATGTGATGTGAATTTGATTTCTCAATACAGAAAGGGTGCTTTGTGCTTCATACCTGGATACCGATATGAATAGATGCTTTCTTTAAAGGACACTTACACATAACACTGTCACTTCACAATAGGAGTGTGAATAAAAAATGTAAATAAAAAAAAAGGGTCCAATCAAACCTGAAAACAGTTCAGGATGTCACAACTAAGTTTGTTTCCTGTACAAAATACAAAAACGGCCCCATTAAGTGCTTTGTATTCAATAAAAAAAAGAGAAGAATTTACTCTTCTGTGCAGCAGCTTTAGGGAGGCACTTCTGATTAAGGCTCAGCAGCTCATAGAAACTACTTATTGACTGTAGTAAGAGCTTATTTGATAAGATATCAATAGGAATCAGTTTAAGGCGAGACGTCGTCTTGTCGTTACGCTTTGGCACTTTTGCCGTTGGACAGAGCTTCTGATTCTGCAGCCACGGGGCTGAGCTCTGTGGACGCCACCTGTTCGCTGTCCCCGCCCCCTTCTCGCTGGTTCCTATAGTGACGGACGATGACCACGGCAGCACAGACGAGGTAGACGACCGTGAGAATGGTGAAGTACACGAAGTAGACCAAGAACTGAGGAGAAAGAGACGCATCATAAAATATGATTGGAAATCATAAAATACGGAAAAAAGGAGGATGACAAAAGTTTTGGCACATGACAAATCTCCACTTTGTCAGATTATTAATATAATTTAATGAAATTAAAGTCCCCTTATTGCAAAACAGACACCTAAATTCTGTTTTTCTAAACCTCCTAAAATGTTTGCCGTGACCACCTTATTTTTTCTACTCTATTTTACTCAAAAATATAAGTAATAAATAACAATTCCTTTAACACACTGAGACAATTTGATTAAAAAAATATTAAAAACCCGACTTGTGCGTTTCATTTTAATTGCTTCTCAGTCTCTGTATATTTCTGCATGTCAAAAACCTCCAAGTGGTCAGTGTTTACGTATGTAACGGCCGGCCTACCTGAGAGTGCACGTCCAACCCCAGACCTCTCTTGTCGGAAAATATCAGGTTGATGATGGTCTTCAGGAGGGTCCCCAAAAAGGTGTTGATGCCAAACACTAAGGCGCACAGCTCCTTGGTGAGCGACGAGGCGATCTGGAAACTGTGGAGAGACGATGTGACGATCACCACGCTCCGGCTTCAGAAACCTCTCCGTGCGACGAGGACACTCACGTGGCGATCGGCACCAGGAACTGGTAGAAGCCCCTGAAGAGGACGTAGGCCGTGTAGCAGACCCAGATGTTGTCCGTGGTGCCCATGAGGAGCAGCAGACCCGCCTGCAGCGCCGTGATGACGCCGATGACCAGCTCGGACCACACGTTCCACCGGATTTTCACGTAGCCGGCGATGAAGGAAGTGAGTGCACCTGCAGAAAGACGCACAGATATTTAAATTTCCATTCATCTGCTTCAAAACGAGCAGCTTGTACAGAGATGGGGCTGAAACCACACATGCAATCACTGCTCTTTTAACATGGTCACTTTATCTTCTATAATATACATATTCCAAGATAAAAATGGTAACAGCTGGTGGCAGAAAGGCATTTACGTTCTGCACACGTCACCGTATTTAGAGACTCGTAAGCCAAAGCGATCCATAATGTAACAAATCTGTATAATACACAACTTGTCTCTGATGTTAGCTTTAAGATCTTTTCAAAAGGAAACCTTGTTTATTGTAGTTTTCAGAGCAACTTGGTGCAAGAAATAAAAAAACTAAAGCGGCTTTTGATATTTTGTCGTCCCCAGAATCCTAACTGCTTTATGAGCACACAGCAACATATCTTCCTCGAAATACGAACGATTGTAGCTCCAAAAATGCCTCACTCAGCAGGGTAGAAGCTGCCTCCACTCCCCCGTTGTAAACGTTCTTGTTCTCCGTGACCGGATGGACTGTGTTCCACAGGATGTGGACGTAGAACAGCACCAGGTAGTACCCTGTGGAGTTGAACACCCACCACAGGGACCAGAGCCTCAGGTTGGGCCTCCTCGTCACGTTTCTCACCTCCAGCAGCATATGCACAAAGACAGAGTCCCTCCAGCCCGATGCGGAGGCCGCCGGAGTCACGGCGCTCTCTTTCGGGTTCATTTGATCCAGTTCTGACTTGGCGGCCACTTGCTCCAGATTCCGCGTCCGGTTAAAAAACAGGGAGCGTTTCGGCCAGGGCAGGCACAACGACAGCGTCAGCCCGAAGCTGACGAACCCCAGAGATATGGCGCTGAGCGTGTAGAAGCTGACTTCGCCGACGGAGATGAACAGCTGGCCCAGCACCGAGCTGGTGAACACCCCGAGGAGGACCGCGGTGCGCGAGTACCCGGCCACGCGCTGGTAGAGGGCCGGGGTGACCAGGGAGAAGATGTAGGAGGAGTAGGCCAAGCGGCAGGCCATGGTGATGCCGTAGAAGAGCTCCATGAACTGCATCTCCAGGAGGCTGGAGCCCAGCAGCAGAATGACCCAGATGACCACCTGGCTGACGCCCTGGATGATCAGGACCGGCTTGTAGCGCAGAAGGTCCGTCAGCAGGAAGGCCGGCACCAGCACCACCATGTAGGAGTAGGTCAGCACCGGAGTGATCTCATTGGTCACCTGGAAAGTGACAATTCGGTCAATTAAGAAATCAGCGAGGCAGATGAAAGCTGCAGTCTGAGTTCACAATATCTGCTGATTATTTTCTTAATTAAATTAAATAAAATGTCACTTTATCTTTATTTTTAAGATGAAGAATACCTAAATAAATATCACTGAGCTGCACATCTTGGATATAAATATACATATCGCAACATATGGTTGGGCCACATTCCTGCATTTCTTTCTGATTTATGTTAGTCAATATAATATTTGGGGTTTTTGATTGTTGGGTCAAATAAAAAGACACTTAAAGGACGTGACTAGACTTATTTTTCAAAAATCCTTGTACATTTTATAGCCTTAACAACCGACTTATGAATCCAGAAATGAATCTGCAGATTATATCGCGAATGATAATGATAGTTGCAGCTCATCAAATTGATGCAATACGATGCACTAGGCATAAAAGTCTAACTGTTTGGTGACAGAGACATTCATGATTCATTGTGAACACAAAATCTCTCTGGCAAGAGAGAAATGACTCAATTTGGGTTTTTCCACAGACAAATATTTAACATCTTCTCTTCTCTGAAAGACTTTGGTAAGCAAGCGATTCTTGGGATAAACTCATGGTTAAAAGAAATAGAAATTAACTACAGATTCCCCAACTTATTGCACTGACCCACTTAGGAGGAATGTGCCCTTTGACCACTGTAAGATAGATCAGCAGACTCCCCACAGGACATTCATTCATTCATTCACCTGCATAACGAGCGCTCCACCGCATGTGGGAAAAAGTTCTAACAGGTTCACTTTGAGTCTTTCTGGACAGCCCATTGTCGGAGCTGCGGAAACAGCAGCCTGATGACACCACTAACCTGTTGCCTGGTTAAGTTCTTCTCAGGGCTGAGAAGATACGGTGTAATGAAGGGCTCCCCGGGCTTTATCGCCATCATAAACCCGTAGAAACACAAGAATATTACGGCCCCCTTCCACTTTCTGGGCTCCGCCGCTTCCCCCGGGGGACCTTCGGAAGGAGCCGGGCCCTCGACCGTCTCCACGTCTCTATCTCCATGTCCTCCGATGTCGTCAGACGCAGGCGCCTTCTGGTCCATTTCCTTCTCCCCCTCTGATCCGTCTCCACTTCCTGCTGTGCAATCCGCCACCATCGTGAGTCAGCGGGGGCCGCTCTGTGATGCGGACTGTACCTTTTCTGCCGTGTCAAATCCCCATGTGGGGTTAGACGTCAACAGCTGCCCGACGTCCTCGCAACCAAAATAATGTTCAAAAAAACAAACGTTTTGGGTTTCAATCCGCCTCCGTCTGCATGCCGGAGAATACGGAGATGGCGTTAATGGACTTAACGGGAGGATGGCCAGTTAGTTAGACTGCTACATGCTGCCGTCGGCACGTAGGAGAAAACGTTGACCTTTCCTCCGTTCCACATTGTGACAGCGAACTATCCAGCAGCTGGGTCCGGCGTCATTGTTCACCTGTAAAGATAACATTGTCAGTTAGCTAGTCAGACTTTTTTGACACTGGACAACTGAGCTGAGACCCTGGCTGTGTTTTCTACTACTGCCGACTAGAACACACTGATTTAACTCAAACAGGGCTTTCATTAACAAACTATTTTTTTCAATTTTTTTTATTATTTGTGTACAAAATATGAGAAATGCTGATAAATGTCCATCACAAGTTTCCAGAACTGGTTATACATATAAAACTAGAATGGGCACTCGGTAGAGCGCATACCTTCACATATCACAAGATTGGGCATTGAATTATGAACATTTTGGCATGAGTTGCATGCCAATTGGAGAAAAATTTACCGCGCTATGGTAAAAGGAAGATTTTGACCTTTTCATGACCTTTGACCCGATCGATCGCAAAATCTAATCAAATGGTCCCCGGATAATAACCAATCTTCCCACCAAATTTCATGCGATCCGGTTTAATACTTTTTTTGTTATTTGAGTAACACGCATACACATAAATAAATACACGGCGATCAAAACATAACCTTCCGCATTTTCAATGCGAAGGTAATACAATGTCGTCATAAATAAACATCTAATCTGTTTGAGCAGAGATACTGACTATCTAATCACATGCCAGTCAAACACACAGTGGGCCTGGAGGCACGTTTCTAGATATTTAGGAGCAATGCACTGGGTAACACTGAGCTCACGTGCCGGTGTTACGGTGTAAGAAGCGACCGTGTTAACTGGCGACTTTGAACCAACGCGTCCGTTGTTGCCGTAGTTACAGACAGCTGTTGAAAATAGGAAAAGAACACGTAACGCTAGCTGCCCTCGTGAACATTGCAGTGTTTGTATAGTAATGATTATTACGTATATTTTCATTTAGAAAATGAAACCAAGCGGCATTCGCGAAAACAGCTATACGTGAAAAGTCTCCAGTTGACAGGGTCGCCCGTTAAACCGTAACACCTCCATGACGGCTAGCTGCAGTGTGCTCCACCTGGTCGGGTCGTTACGTCACAGAAACCCTCCACAGCACCGTGTTCGAAACGTGCGCGACGTTATAGCGAAGCTAGCAGGCTTGCTAACAGTATATAATATTATATTTCTTTAAACAAAGCGCTCGTGTTGCTTTTGTTGGCAGAAAAATGAATGACACAATGTTTAAAGCGAGAAGCTGACAAGCCCGGGTGGTGTTCACAGCGCGCGAGCTTTCTATTAAGTTAGGAAAGCACCAATTCACGATTTATATTCAAAAATGTTGGGTACACGAAAATGAATTGACCTTAAACGCATAACTTACCTTGTGAAAGTGCTTGCCTGCAGCGCCTAGCTCACTCACTGCCCCGCTCTTCTCTCGTCGCACTGACTTCTGGGAAATGTAGTTTTGCGTTTTTTTTTACTGCTGCGTCAACACTGGAGAAACGAATTGATTTATTTTAGGCTTTTTTAAAGATGACAAGGCATCTTAGTTTTATATAAAGTTCCAGGCCACCCTCGAAAAAGAGATTTTTAATCTCAAAGGTTTAATAATAAAGTACAATAGGCTACCTATAACAAAACTTTTAAATATATTTTGTATCATAAGTAACAGTCAATATATACTGCAGTATATAACTGAATTTAGCTAGTTTATAGAAATAGATATCTGCTCACCTTGCTCCAACCAAGTCTGCCTTAATCTAACAAACCCCGCCTCTGCTTATATTTTAGTCATGTCATCTAAATTACTTGTGATGTGATGTGACAGTTGTAAGGGAGTTCATTCTTGACCTTTTAACCCTTGTAAACTGCTGTTTTCAAGAGCAATAATGAACTATCTGTCTTTATTGTGAAGAAGCCAAGGTACAACATTGATTGTTGTCCATTTCTACCATCATCATCATATCGTTATCTTTTGCACGTTTGTCACACACGTTAGTCAAAAACTTTATTGGTCAAACGATTAAATGAGTCAGTGCAAGAAGTACTGTAATGCCGTTTATTTGTAATGATGAACTTGTCAGCAGTGTTTACAGTGTATATATACTTATATCAGACAGTATATAATATATAAATGATAATCACTGTCAAGAGTGAAGGCTTGAATTCTGCAATACAAATGCAGTCCAAGAATCTTTGATTAAAAAACACTAAAAAGCACATCCAAAAATCCAAATACTGGAAATGGTCAACTTGAGCAAGGAAAATGGAAATTGAATTCAGAAGACAGAAGAAGACAAACAGGAAAGTCAATAGATGGCAGCAGTGCACCACAAACCAGAATTAGAGAAGTATCGACACTAAATCAAGGATGTTCTGCCTGAAGATGGAAATAACTTTCTATCATGGCTTTGGGGGGAAAAGAGACAATGATTAAAAAATATATATCGTCAAACGTCTATAGCAGTTTCAGAGAATAGCTCCGTTGCCTTCTGAGGTCTGAGACGTCGACCTGCTGAACTTGGCCCCCGACATCATCTCCTTTCTGGCTCTCCTCTGCACGAGTTGGCTCATTTTGTTCCTGAACTTCTCTCCCACGAACGCGTAGAGGACCGGGTTGATGCAGCTGTGGAGCAGCGCCAGGCTGTTCGTTATCACCAACGCCAAGTCCACGGACCTCCTCAGAGCGCAGTCGAACTGTATCACGTCGGCCCTCAGGAGCGTGTCCACCACCAAGGTCACGTGGTACGGCGTCCAGCACAGCAGGAACGCGATCACCACGGCGATGATCACCTTCATGGCCCGGTGCTTCTGGAAGCCGCGGGTGCGCAGTAGCCGGGCGACGGTGACGCCGTAGCAGACCACCATGACGAGCAGCGGGAGCAAGAAGCCCAAAATGTGGCGGAACCCGCGAGTGACGTTCCTCCACGAGACGGCGCTGCCGATGTCGAAAGTCTCGCGGCAAATCGTCGTCTCCGAGTTCAGCTTGGAGGTGTCGTTGAAGAGCGCGGGCAGAGCGAGGGCCCAACCGAGGGCCCACACCACCGCACACAGGAGCCAGCTGTGCGTCCTCTGGCGACTCCGGAGGCTCTCTCTGGCGTGCACGATCACGAGGTAGCGGTCGACGCTGATACAGGCCAGGAAGAGGATGCTGGTGTAGAAGTTTGCCTCCATGACGAGGCTGAGGACCTTGCACAGGAAGTCTCCGAAGATCCAGCCTTCAATCAGGGCCACGGCCCAGAATGGGATGGTCAGGGCCATCAGACCGTCCGCTATCGTCAGGTGGAACAAGTACACGTCAGAAGGAGTCAGCTTCTGTCTGCTGGTGCCGATCACCCACCCCACCAACAGGTTCCCTGGTATCGCCAGTAAAAAGATGGCTATGAGGAGGATGCTGAGGGTCAAAGCCGCTGTGGCAGCCGGCAGCGTTATCTCACATAGTAACGTCTCTGGATCCACAATGTAGGGCGTGTAGTTTCCGTAGGTGGTATAGTTTCCGTAGGTGGTATCGTTCAGTTCCTCATCCAGAGAAAAGAGGTACATGGCTATGGAGTGGAAAATATATTAATACAAAAAATAAAATTTTAAGCTGCAATTATGCTCAAAAAGTACAGCAAGAAGATGTATGATGTCATTTTTTTACACTTCAAACATTACAAACAGCTTTTTTCCTACAAGTGTGCAGCTTTAAATTGTGACCATGCTACATGGAGAGAAGAAGTAGCACAAGTAGAGAGGAGTACTGAGGTTTACCGTCAGCTCCTCCGAAACCAAAACCCACGCTTTAAAAAAAAGAAGTTATTAATTGAATTTCTTTGTACCCAGAAGATTGGGTTATCTCGTCTCCTTATAATTAGCACATATTTCCGATCGTTTCCACCTGTGAGGATAATAAACAGGCTCAGACGCTCACCTTCTGGCTTTGCTAGAGCTTCCTTTCAAGACAACACCACAACACCCCAAGAGTCTGTGCCATTGAGCATCCCTTCAAGTGTTTGTGATGTTTTATTCATCGAGAGTTGACCCAACGTCCTGTTCCCGTCCCCAACATGTTGCTTCACGTGCCCGTGTCGTCAAATGTTTTTGCAGGAGATATTTTGACATGCTGCTGTGAAGCACATAAATAATTAAATGAATGAGGACTGACAGCTTCTTTTTCAAATAGAAGTGGCTTTATTATTCGGCAATTAGACTGATAGTAATACGTAGTTACCCTAAACGCTGATTACAAATTAGTTGTTTTTCATAATCTGAGCCAGTGGAAGCATGTAGATGTTGAGTTGTGAACCCCTGGTTCAAAAAGTTGTACTTCATCATTGAATTATAACAAAGTGAGTTTATGCTCCCAAACTCTCTCTCATCACCGCCATGCCACTTTATATGACGACAAATAATGGTATGTTCCTCCAAAATAAAGCTGCTAACCTTTGAAAAACGACACATTTGAGAGAATAGTAAAGCACAGAATAAGACAGTTATTTCTTGGTGCAGAGCAACTAACTCACAAGATGTGCCAGATGATGTGTGATGGCCCCCTATTGCAAGCCATTGGGTAACCAGAGGTGTTTTGAAAGGGGTTTTACAAATCAGCAGGTCGGGATGTCGACGGTGACATTTTCAGGAACTTAAACCTTCTTTTTTTCCACTCTTGCTGTTGCGAAAGTCCGGCTTCACCCTGATTTGCCCCCACACCACGTCTACAATCAACAAATAGTCATCTTCCAGGTATCTTGTTCATATCTTTGGTATGTGGGTTGGTTTGTTGAGTGTAGGTGAGCACGCAGAGAAAGTTGATAACCACACACATCAGTAATGACAAGAGACACAGCTCATAAAAAGTCACTCCTCCTCCTCCTCCTCCTCCTCTCGGTCTTAAAGTGAAGACAAATATGTATCCAGACACAAAGGTGTCTCCTCGTCTCCCCCTTTGTCTCCATCAATCACTTCATTCAGTTCCCGAGAGCCGCGACGCACAATAGTCAACATAGTGTTGTGTTGCTTCACTGCAACGTCACACAACTAAGACATCAAGGCTCCACGACCACAAATTAACAGTTTTGGTTCTGGCCTTACTCGGGTATCATGGAAGTCTCCCAACAACACAGGCATGGCCTTGGTTTCTGGTCACTATGGTAACCGATATCTGGATCAATAGTAATGGTGGTACGAAGAAAATGAATGCAAGAAAAGGGGTTGAAGAATAAGTTAATATCAGTGTTGTTTTTGTGTTTTTCATCTTATAGTTTTTGCTGTTCTGTAAAGAGAAAAATGAACGATAGAGTGAAACTTGGCCGGGTCGAGGTGAGATACCGTGCCAAATTGTGTGTGTTCTTCTTTGGAAATATCTGAGTGACAATAAAAGGAAAAAAATTCTCGTCTGTCATTCCTTTTATCAACGTTATCGACATGTTTGTGTCCAAAGCAACATATAATGATGTACTCCCTTTAAAATGAAGCTACGCTTGGAATTTAGTTTATGTTGGGAGTGGCCTGCATCCATGCCTTCTTCTATAAGATAACACTTTTTATGTGTTTTTTATTTGACAAGGGTTTGTCTGCCTTTGGACCACCGCCCTGACGTCCTCTCAGCTGTTTGTTTTTCTATAATAAATGGATTGAACAATGTTACAATACTCCACGACAAGTCAAACTCCTGCATTCAGAACCCTCAACGAAATTCAGTCAAAGCACTCGGTAATCAGGAATTCCACCTGTGACTTATCATCATGAAGGCCATTGTTAAACTGTTAATACTCATGCAACAATACTGTACAAGTGTCATTTGAGTTGTGGTGAACCCATCAGTGACTGAACGCTATAGGTGTGTTCCTACATGAAAGTGTCTTCTTCATGGTTGGACAATAACAACACAGTACTTCCTTTGTTACATTTAACATGAGTGATGAGTACGTTGGTCGTGACAGAAAGTGCAGCCATCACTGGCAGTTATGTAGACATTCCTTGTAAATGGACTGAGGCCTATGTTTAAATGAACACCTCATACTTATCATGTCAAAGGAACCATTTGTTTTTGTCTGTCAGGTGAGAAGCATAGAGTTTTTCTCCTTGTGCTGTACAATTGATGCATAATTACTATGTTAGAAAAGAGGAATAACATTAAACATTCTTCATCTTATAAACCTTAAAACAGTAATGATGGACAGTATAAACATATGAGACCAGTGTAAAAACGAAAGTATAACACGATCAACAAAACTATATGTGTAGGAACGTCTGTTAAATATAAGCGATATTACAATACTCTTATTTTGTCTACCTGGATAGAGGATCTCTGTAAGGCCTGTTTAAAATAATAATTATTACATTATTTTCAATAATCTAGATACCTTCAGTTGATAGGGTGATTAATGATAGTTATGTTTTATATAAGGAATATGTATTTGTTTGCGTTGCATGTTTTGTATATTTAGACATTTGTTTCATGCAAAACTGATCAAAAGTAGATAGAGAAAATATACATCATCAATAAAAACAGTGACAGGTGGTTTTTTCCATCAAATCTACCACAAAACGAACAATTTCGCCGTTACGAATTTATTATTCAGGCAACATCGCGGGCCGCGTCATCTTTTGGGGTCCTGATTGTAAAATACGCGGAAGCGACAGGCGGAAGGAGCCTCGGCGGAAGCGGTCTGATCTGTCAAGGCAGGAAAATAATTTGCAGAATTTGACACAAAGAGGTTAATCCCACCAAATAGCACCGACCATCCCCCCTTTCTCCTCGACACCGGCGTCCGCTGCGATGATCCTGTTAGAAATCAATAACCGTATTATTGAAGAGACGCTGTCGTTGAAGTTCGACGGCGCATCCAACGGGTGAGAAATCATTGTTACACCTGGCTAGCGTCGCTAGCTTCAGCTAGCTCCCCCTGCAGCGGTGCACTGGAGGGAATGGCTGCATTCCACGAAGCAGGGAGGGGTTCAGAGGCCGGCGGTACACCTTTCGCCTGCTCGTCAGTCGTGTAATGTGGTTTGAAAATGGAAAAACAATCAATTGTGAATTATCTCCATTATTCCAAAGCTGGGTGTGTCTGCCCGGGTGGTGTTGTGCCACAATGTGTGACCTCGGTGATTGAATCTCTTCCGGAGACCGTGGAAGTATAATAACTGAGCGTTTGAGGCTATTTGTCGACTGCTTACCTGGCTAAACGAAAATAAAACCTGTTTGTGGTCATGGACTTCGTCGTGAATCGCGGTCACAATGTCGGACATCTTGATGTCAAACCACAAATGGCTATTTTTAACTCAACCAGCCATTTAATAAAAGACACTCATCTGCATAAACCAGGGTATTAAATCCGGATTCACAGCCAGTGAAATAATGGTTCTAAGAAAACCTGTTGACACATCAGGCCTGTCAGGAGAACCACAAAAACATCATACCCGGTGTCCTTTCCCCGCGCCATGACCCGTCAACCACTGTCACAACACAGGGATGCTATTGGTTGATTGGAGTTGGTGTTTCTACTCTATATAAACCAGATCTATGCTTTCCACGGCTCGGTAGGACCAGTTAGCAGCTACTTGGTAGCCAACCAGCGGCTCTCTCTCTCCAGCTTCCGCATTCCTGTCGTCCCGCTCCGTCAAGTCTCTGCAGCGTCTCGGAGGCAGTTTGGACACGCAGCTGCAGCGTGGATACGTGATGCATATCCATGTATCACGTGTTGTGGTTACAGCCCCTGAATAGCATTTCACTGGATTAAGAAAAGACCACGTTGTCAGAGCGAATGAGTAGAAAATCCTACTGAAATATGAATGTGTATGACCCTTGCCTTTTCCAAAGATGTTGGACAGAAAATTCACATCAGGAAACACCGGCTGTCTTTGCCTGAAATCAGAGCATAGACACTTTGCAGAATTTCAGAAATATTGTCTCTGCAATAGTTTTCCGTATGGATTAATAAGAATTTTATTTTCTGGATTGATTGAATAATCAATGACACTTTTAAAAGTTAATACAAATATTTAAAGGGTGCCTTGAAATGAGAAGCAGCAATTGACGGGGGCTTCATCATCTAATTGACGATGTCAGCACCTCCGTGTTATTTTGTTTTTGGTATTCGGGATAAATTGATCATATTTTTATTATCTCAATGACACGCAATTTAACAACTTATGGCTGTATTCTCTTTATGCCTCATGCGTCTCCTAATTTTATTCTCTCCTTGCAGAACCAAACCAGAGGCCGTAGATGTGACGTTTGCAGGTGAGATTATGTGGCATTTTATCAGGATTATATATGTCGTTTCAAGGCTATTGCTGGAGGATCTTCCTATTATGCAATCAACATGTTGCACATGCTCAGCCTTGCCAGTAATCGCTGCTAGATAGCACAAAGTGTCACATGTGAAATTGTCCAAGTTATTCTTGCGTATGTATTGAGGACATGTATTGAGGTTACTGATTAAGATGGCAGAATACCTGTCAGTGTGTCAAGTTACCAGAAGCGGAGGGTGCTGAGGTCGCCCCACATTAATCACCTACGGGCTCAAATGTTTAATATTCATCTCTGCTGCAGATTTCGATGGCGTCTTGTACCACATCTCCAACCCCAATGGGGAAAAGACCAAATTGATGGTCAGCATCTCCCTGAAGTTCTACAAGGAGCTGCAGGAGCACGGTGCCGACGAGGTACGACACACAAGTGGGAGAGCAACTTGACGTACAAATTATTTTTCCTCTGTGCCTGCCCAGACAGAAACGGGGCCCCGCGAACGCTCAGTTATGTGTGGTTTCAAAGTCTTAACACTCATATTCACATCCTTCAACTCGTGTTCACATACTGTATAAACAAATTCAACCCAGACCAGGCTTTCTACAAGACCTGGGAACAAATGAAATTCTGTGCTCATATTTCGTAAAGGGAAATATTCTTTACGGTCCGAACCCTGAGTTTAAAAGTCTTAAAAACGTGAGAAAACCGCCGAAAATACATTTGTCGCATCGAGGTCAATGGATGCATAATTGTAAACTTTTGATTTAAATTTTCTTTCCGACTGTGTATGAACCTGCTCTGCTGCAACAATACGTCGAGGCAGGATTCTCCAACAGGTTTTTGGTGTCAATTTTGAGCTGATGAAAGTATTTTTAAAAAGCCATATGACGTCCTAATTGCTATCTATACACACACACATACACACACCTCAAACACTAGAGCTCTGTTGCCATGTAAGGAAGAAAGCAGCTGCAGAGGCTTCTGGTAGAAACAGGAAGTGAGTTTGTGTGACTCACCCCAGGCGAGGAAATGCTGACTGTGAGCAGCAGCCAGTGTGTGTGTGTGTGTGTGTGTCTGTGTGTGTGTGTGTGTGTGTGTGTGTGTGTGTGTGTGTGGGCTGCCCTCCAACAACTTGCCTCCTTGTTCCCTTTAACTGGGGATAAGTGAATGGTTCAGCAGTGTTACATTAAGTTATTCAGGCTGTGAGGGGGGGGGCTTTATTCTCACACATTCCGATCTTCTTCTTCGTTTGACGCGTTTAGCTTTGCTGCTCGGATTAAAATGAGGAAGTTCATCGTGCACAACGCTCTCCTCTTTTCTTGACCTTCGCTGGCCCATGTTCGGCATACCGGAGTTTGATCAGCATATTCCTCATTCTACAGGTATGATGACAGGCGTCCATTAGAGAGGAGGCCCCCGTGTCGTTAAATCACCAACCTCCTGCGACGCTACACATTCGACCTATTGTTCTCTCTCTGCTTTTTACTGATGTTGGATATGTAGAAGAATTTTGAGTGTTATCTGTCTAGTCAAAATATGGCGCCTAATCATCATGAGACCATTCTCTGTTCTACCGTAAGAGCTTTGTCTTGCAAAAGAAAATCTTTTTCTTTTTTGAGCTCTTACAGTCCTGTTCTGCTGCATTAATTCCATCTTCTTTCCTGTGAACTAAGCTGTTGCTCTTGACGTTCGTATTCTTTTAATCATTTTTCCTTTTTGTGTCGTGCTTTGGAGAAGTGAGCTCAAAACGACAATGTTTTTAATTCCAGCTGCTCAAGAGGATCTATGGGAATTTCCTGGTTTCAGAAGAGGACGGTAAGCTCTCACAAAGTTACTGATTGCTTGAGATTGATGGACGGCTAACTCCATCATAGCCACTTCCTCATTTCTACTTGTTCCTTTTTAATATTAATCTGTGAGAATGAAAAGCAGCAGCGACCCAATGAGGCATTCCTCTCTCTAGATGTTGCACAATCTTTAACCCCGATCGATTCCCCCCCCCCCCCCAGGCTACAATGTGTCCCTCCTCTACGATCTGGACGCGCTACCGGCCAACAAAGACGAGCTGATCCACCAGGCGGGCATGCTCAAGAGGAACTGTTTCGCCTCGGTGTTTGAAAAGTACTTCAAGTTCCAGGAAGAGGGCAAAGAGGGCGAGAAGAGGGCCGTGGTCCACTACAGAGATGACGAGTCCATGTAAATGCACATTCTGATGTTTGTTCACCTGAGATGAATCCACATATGTTCTATTAGGAGTTGTGGATATAACATAAATACAATAATGAAATAAAAATGGGTTGATTGTAAAAACCTATGATGTAACACGGCTAAAAAAAAATGATGTGCTGTCCTTTTGGATGGACTCGTGTTGCAGGCCTCACAGATTCTGATTGTTTTTGTTTTTTTTCAGTTATCTGGAGGCCAAGAAAGACCGAGTGACGGTTGTGTTCAGCACGGTGTTCAAAGACGACGACGACGTCATCATCGGCAAAGTTTTCATGCAGGTGTGTGTGTCTGAGGCCACATAAAGTACATAGTCATGACGGGAATGCAGTGAGGTCATACTGCACTTGCTTCAGCTTTGGGCAAAATATAATTATTCTTAATTTGTATCTAGTTTTCGCATCAGGCGCGCAGTGAGGGTCACCATCTTTAAATAATGTGGGAACACTCCCAAGTTCCTCACATTAGCTACATGAGCGTCGCATTAATATGTTGGAATCATGAGCTGAACGCCTATTTATTTATGTTCTAATTAATGTAGTTAGCTAAGTAGCATAGCTTTTAAGAGCACATTAGCTCCAGCAGCCTGTAGCTAACGCAACAAGCTAAGTAGCTAATAAGCTAATCTTAAGAGCTGAATGGATTTCCTTCCTTTGCGGTTAAACTCACGTTTTCCTTTTTACATTTTGTCCTGGATAATACTTACATTAGTCTATCTAGTCCTCGTACCGTACCACCTACGCTGTGTTTTACCACAGCACCGCAGTCATCTTTCCTTCTGGGTGTGTAGGAGTTCAAAGAGGGTCGGCGAGCCAGCCACACGGCCCCCCAGGTGCTGTTCAGCCACAGGGAGCCCCCGCTGGAGCTGAAGGACACGGACGCCGCCGTGGGGGACAACATTGGATACATCACCTTCGGTCCGTACACGAGCCTGGAAGCTCCACAACTGTGCTTATTTATTTTTTAACTCGCCTACGAATTAGATTTCTGGTATATTTACACTGACTTTACGTCTCCAGTCCTGTTCCCACGCCACACCAATGTCAATACCAGAGACAACACCATCAACCTCATCCACACCTTCAGGGACTACCTGCACTACCACATAAAGTGCTCCAAGGTCGGTTCAACTCCACCACACGTTTCCTTTCGAGGGTTTTAAAACGTGCACGTTCTGCTCTCTTTGGAGCAAATGTTCCATAAAAAGCTTCTTTTTTTAAAACTTGCTATCAGTTTGTTTTGCGCTCCTCATACGATTGTGTTTCCCTCCGTAGGCCTACATTCACACACGCATGAGGGCCAAGACGTCAGACTTCCTCAAGGTGCTGAACCGCGCTCGACCCGACGCCGAGAAGAAGGAGATGAAGACCATCTCGTACGTACCGCCGCTCTGTCTTCACCTCCCTTTCCCGGTCACGTTTCCCTGTTCCTCATTCAGGGTTGATTTGAACAGATTTTTACTTTTGCCGCTCCTTCTGTTCCCGTCCGTGGCGTTGTGTGTTTTTGAGGCGTGACTGTTTGCCGAGGAATTTTTACAGCTCTCTGCTTTTCCTAGAACCTCCATACAGTTTTTTGTTTTGTTTTGTAACATTAGAAATGATTGGGAAGTTATAAAAAAAAGAGTCTTTGTTCCATGGTTAACGTGTAACTGAAACAATCAGAACACACACAGCCGAAAATATCGGCTTAGCAATACTCGTGAATATAGAACCCAAACTGTAAGTGTCTGTCGCTTATTGTTGGCAGATTAAATGATATCACAGTTGTCCTTCACTCAAGTTTATTACCAAATGAGTCCTCTCCAAAAATATTAGTTGTGCCGTAGCGGTGAAGACGAGGACCTGTTTGGTGTTGTGGCGTCTCATGTGTCTTTCTTTTGATTTCTCAGTGGAAAAACGTTCTCCCGCTGAGGCTGACCCCCCCCCGGCCCCCCCACCTGAGAAAGCCCCTTGGACGTGAGCCCAAACGCGCTCTGCTGAGACTCGACGCCACATCGGACAGGACTCCTAAATGCTCTCGCCCAGCCCCCCAAATACATGTCCAGTCTTTCCTCTTCCCTTCTTCTTCTTTTTTTTTATTTTTATGAATAATAATGTCGGCTCGACTTCGGGGGACAAGCCGCGGCTCAAGATAAACGGGAACACGGGCATTCCCCGCTTTGCGTAGTTAAAGAGAATTATTAGTCCTATATAAATATATATATGAAAAAAACAAATTGAAATTTTTGATACGATATCTTTTACTCCATTTGGTACTCTCGCTTGCCCCTCAATATCCAAGTACTGGATGATTTCAATCCTCCCCCCTCTGTGCTTTCATGTCGTCTGTACCATTGTCATTTGAAAAAATAAAATAAATCACTTACAAAACTAACACTTCTCTTTGCTTCCTTTTGAAAGTTGTAATGTCTTGAAGAAATATTAATATAGAAATTGCCGTGTATATTTGAAATACTCAATTTTGGGTTTAATAATAAAAACAAATTTTTTTTTTTAGGCGTCCGCTTGAAAATTGCATTCCCAAACTTAAAAATAGTATCTCTGCACCCCCATGGGCTATTTTAATAATATTGTTGTTATAATAAAGGAAACACTTGTGAGCTTTGGTTCAGATGTGTAGATATCAGTACATATGTCACTGGTGAGGAGTAAATGAAGATGGCACACGGCACAAATTAAAAAGTTTCATGTTCGTCCGGATGATGATTTCTTTGGACAGATGCAGGTTTAATGGCTTTCTAACTTGTTTTTTGCTCTTAAGTAAGTGAATGTGCAGATGCATTTATACTTCTACCTTCAGTCAGAATAGGTCAATGAAACACTTTTTAAATCAAACATTTATTTTGTGGTGACCTCATGGGACCTTTACAGGTGAAGTAGCAAGAAACAGTTTGACAGAAAAGCTTTTTAAGATCAGGTTTTGACCACTTCCTCCTCTTTCTTGGGCTTTTCATCTTCATTCTCAGAGGACGAGGAGGAGGAGGAAGAAGAGGAATCTTTCTTATTTTTGGTCTTGGGCTTTTTCTTCTTGCTTGGTGCAGCTGGATACTGCGTTGTCGACGGCGACCTTCTCGTTCTTCACGAGGTCTCCTCCCTCCTCTTCTTCGGGGGCGTGTTCTCGCTTCACGGGGGCTTCTTCCTCCACTCGTCTCAGCTGCACAGGCACCTTATTGTCAGGCTTCTGCCGGCCTGGAAACAAGGAGATCAAAGTGTGCTTAGCTTCCCTCTGGCCCTCCGGCTCTCCTTCAACCTGTGTGGGGATTCTGCTCGGACGAAATCATTCAATGTCTTCATTTTTTAGATTGATTAATACATTGTATGATTCCATTAGTGTTAAATTGGGGTGTGCGATTGCATGCAGTGATGTGACAGAAACACTGGGGTGCGGTGAAGGGAGGAAGGGTGTGGCATTCAGGGAAACACGCTCTTTTTCTTGTTGTGCGAGGAGCCAATCACAACTGACTGACAAGCTTTCTGTCTTTTCCAACAGGACTTACCGCGGCGCACCACATCTTCTAAAGAAAAGTCCAAGCTGTCGGGAAAGAGGAGGATGAGAATGCTTAACAAGTGGGAAACAAGTATATAAATAAGCCAACATCCACTTCCAAATATATATATATATATATATATATAACTATAACTATCCCTACAGTTGTAGCTTACTATCCCAAGTATTATTTCACCTCTGCAGAAGAGATGTGGTTATATTTGAGCCAATAGGATGCATCGAGACGTCATGACATCATATGTGTGACCTCTCACCTTTCAGGGTCGGCGGTGATGCCCTGCAGCAGCCGCTGGTAGTTATCCATTTCCGTCTCCAGCTTCATCTTCACACACAGCAGATTGTTGTTGTTTTCCACGTGGCGCTCCACCTGGGCCCTCATCTTCCTCAGCTCCGCCTGCAGGTGCAGTATGGCCCGGTTGAGGGGGCCCAGGCGCTGGCCGTACTCCACCTTGGTGCTGTTCAGGGCCTCCTCCAGATTGTAGAGCTGAAAAGGAGCACACAGAGTGGATTTTTTAAAACGTATTTTCCAGGGTCTTTTTTGTGTGTCTTTAGACATTCAATTCAATTCAATTCAGTTTATTTGTATAGCCCAATTTCACAAATTACAAATTTGTCTCGGAGTGCTTTACAATCTGTACACATAGACATCCCTGCCCCAAAACCTCGCATCGGACCAGGAAAAACTCCCAAATAACCCTTCAGGGGGAAAAAAGGGAAGAAACCTTCAGGAGAGGAACAGAGGAGGATCCCTCTCCAGGATGGACAGAACAATAGATGTAATGTGTACATTCCACCACGTAGTTTGGAGCCGTAAACTTTTAAAAGGTTCGCTGTTTGTTCTGTGACGCAAGAGCAGATCCAGCTGGCGGTGAGACGGGTGAAGAGTGTGTGTCAAAGTAACATGTTTATGTAATGACAGGGCAGCCAGGTATGCTTGTGTCTTTGATCTGGCGGGTGTTTGCTGTCCAAAAAGCTGCAGAGTGATTCTTTAAAAACATGGAAAATGGCATCTCCAAAACTTCTGAAAACACGCGTGTGCGGTTTACCTTGCTCAGAAAAGCCTGCAGCTTAATTTCCAGAGATCTTTTCTGTGTGAGTAGTTCCTTGAGCTCGGACTTTCCAGACTGCAGGTGCTCGTTATTTTGGGCCTCCGCCACCTTGATGTTTTCAAACTTGGAGAGGGGGAAGAGAATGAGTGAGATGGGGCTGAAGAGAGGGAAGGAGAAACCGATGTGCGACTGGGAGGATGCTGAAGGTAAACGCACCTGTCTCTGGTACCACTCCTCGGTGTCCTTCAGGTTCTTCTTGGCGAGCTTGTCGTACTGGTAGCGGATGTTGTTGACCACCTCGGCCAGGTCGGAGCTCTTGGACTCCATCTCCACCTTGACCTCGGAGTCCTTGACCTTCTCGACCAGGACGTCCACCTCCTGTACGAAAGCCGTTGGGTTTTACGAGTTTGCTATTTCCGTGACGCGTTCATCGGAGCGTGCTCGTCTCCAAGTCTCACCTCTTGGTGGTCCCGCTCGAGGCGACCGAGCTCCTCCTTCACCAGATCGATCTCTCTCTGCGTCTGCGTCTGGTTCAGCTTGGTGTCCTCCCGGGTCTTCTTCAGATCCTGCAGGTCTTTCTCTAGTTCGTTCCCTGCCTTTATCTCATCGTCCAGCCTGCACACAGAGGGGAGAAGCAACAATGATCCACAGAAAAACATTTCATTTTGGTGTAAATTGTGATCTGGATGTGGTCCGAAAATTAAAAAGTTAGCATGTGATTCACTTTTTCGTGAAATCTTCATTCGCCAATTTGGTGTTTTCAATCTGGAGCAGCAGCTTGGCGTTGTCCATGGCGATGTCTTTGATCTAAGAAGATGAATGACATGACAGTGATATCGTTATTTGGATTTAATGTTTTGATTTAGCCGCATATATGCAATGCATCTTGTCATATTTCATGAGATTTATGAATGGAAAATGTGCTCAGGATGAAATGCAAATCATTTCAAATGAAACGTGATGACCAACCTGCTTCTTGAGATCCTCCAGGGGTTTCTCGACCTCATTCCAGTCGCGCACCTCAGGTGTTTTCCTCTTGAACAAAATCTCATCGATCTCGTCCTCCAGGTCCTGGTTTTCCTTCTCCAGATCTCTCACCCGGCCCAGGTAGCCGGACAGTCGGTCGTTCAGACCCCGCAGGGTCTGCTTGTCGTCCGCGGGAGCCGCGGGGGCGGCGGGAGGGGCCGCATCCGCCTGGGGCTCGACAGGCGACTTCAGAGCGGCGGGAGCGGAGTCCCTGTCCGTGTCGTTGCGCAGCACGTTGCGCAGCCCCTGCAGGCTCGCCACCGACGCCCTGGAGCCCCTTCCCCCGGCTCCACCGAACATGCTGGCGGCGCTGTTTGAAGGCATGCTTGCTGCTGAGTGAGAGGGAGCTGAAGCACAGGGAGCGGGTCTGACTGGACAGACACTTGATGGGTGTGATGGAGACAGGTAGGTTTTATACCTTTTACGCACGCATCCGCCCCGAGCTTCACCATTGGCTCCTGGTGCCCAGCACCACTCCTGGACAAACTGGTTCAGACTCAAACTTCAAGTATTTCATGTTTTTTATTATTATTTCCTCACTGTTATTCTGCACTCTTCCTCTCTTGATTGGACGCGTGCGGAGTTTAGGGGAGGGGATGGGTGGTCCTTGTCAAGCTTATAAGCAGGTGATGCAGAGGGCTGGAGGAACCTTCACGGCTCACCTGTTCGTCTTCTGGGTCTCACCTCACCGGTACAAACTGCAATATGTCTAGACCGAGAGATTACAGCAGCCAGACCTACCCCCCCGGCCTCACCGGGCCGGTCAAAAGCTTCCCGACCCGCGACAAGATCGACCCGTCGGGCAAATCCAGGGAGAAGGACGACATGGTGGCACTCAACGACAAGTTCGTCAGGTTGATCGACAAGGTGTGTACAATACATCTGTATTATTTCAGAATAAGAATGTGTGACAGTTGGGCTAAATTAATTAATTGGTTTATTATGATATTATTATAGTTTTTTTGCTGCTTTTTAACAGTAAAAGGTTCGCCTATATTAAACAAAAGGCTATATTAAATAATGACGTTATCTATTATATTATTACATAATAAAGATATGACGATTTTTCTCTCGCTTGAACATTTGTTTTTTTGTGGATTATAATTCAAACAATATTCTAATTACTTGACTTCATTAAATTATTTTTGTGCATTTTTTTCCTTCTTTTTTATGTAGTAGTAATTACTTTTGTTTGTGGCCTTCCTTCCCTCATTTGAACCAACGCAAAATGTCATAATAACAACAAGCTTTTTTTGAGGTTATAACATTTGTAAAACCTGACTAATACGCATCTGTGAGCTGTAATGCATTCCGTAACCGGAGGCCATAAAAAGTTATTTTGGCTCGCTTCACTTCAGGTGTAGGACGCCACCTGGTGGATAACGATACACCTTTAAGTCTAAGGGGTTTAAGGGTCATCAGTCAGACAACGCCACCTGAACTATTTGGACCCAGTGTTGTTCTGCTGACGACAGTGGCAAACAGCCAATCAAATTGCAGCAACTTTGAGCATGCGCATTGCAAAGATTATGTTGCTCTTGCCTCAAACGCAGAATTATAATAATAAACTTCACTTTTACTTTGTTGCCAGCAGGTGGAGCTAAACTTACATATTTAGAGTATGCAATAACACAAGGGCCCCATAATTATAACAAAAGTTAGCCTCTAAAGCTACAGTATATATTTAGACCTTATCATTCCTCATAAATAACGTCTGTTTCTGCCTTAGGTGAAACACCTGGAGGATGAGAATAAGAAGCTTGACATGAAGAGGAAGATCCTCAAGGACCAGGGCGACTATGAGGGGAAGGTCGACGACATCGTCAAGCATCTGGAGAACGAGATGGAGCAGCAGATCGAGAACTTGCTCCGGGACCAAGACAAGCTGGAGGCGGAGCTTCTCCAGAACCAGGAGGAGGTGGAAGACACCAAGAAGAGGTCAGTGGGTCCATCAACTTTCAATATGTCCTTATTTGGGTGAGAATATGTTAATTAAAGGGAAACCATGTCCCTTGTTTTCTACAGCTGCAAACACAGCATGAACGCAGAGGACTCCAAATGTCATTATTGGAATGAATTAACTTTTCCCTCTTTCTCTTGGTTTCAGGTATGAGGACAATTTAGCAAAGAAAGCCGAACTTGAGAACGATTTTATCATCACGAAAAAGGTACTGTCTGTGTTTTATGCTGCTTTTTAAAAATACCTTTTAGGAACTATAGTCTCTCATGAAGTTTGAGTTGTTTAATGTGTGTAACAGGACGTCGATGAAGGTCACCTGGAGGCAGTAGATCTGGCTCTGGAGCTGGAGGACCTGATGGGGAAACTGGACTTCCTCAGGATTGGCTATGATGAGGTAAACACATGGTTTGTTGTTATTTTTCATTGGTTATCTATCATTGTTGGACCCGGAGGAGACACTTGAGCTCTGTGGTACCCGTGTCTGAACCCGCAGGAGATCAAGGAGCTGGAGTCGATCATCCAAAACGAGACGGTGGTCCTACGCGACGACAGCAAGCGGTCTCTGGACATGGACAAGATCGTCGAGGGAGTCAAGACCCAGTACGCCAACATGGCCGGCCGCACCAGGGAGGAAGCCGAGCAGTGGAACCAGAAAAAGGTGAGGGAGAGGAAGATTCTCTCTTAAACCAGCTCCAGTTACAAACAGACGTGGTACAAATGTATGCCCCCCCCCCTCCCTCTTCCCCTTAGATGGATGCCATGGTCTCGACTGCAGGGCAGCGGGAGAAGGATGTGCGTGATTTAAGGCGGGAGATCTCAGACCTGCTGCGCCACATCCAGAGGCTCAACGGGGACCTGGAGGCCCTCCAGAGGAAGGTTGTGACCCTGCAGATGAAGCGCTATACCCGGAGTTCATCCGTTTCAGCCGCTGACGATCTCTTCCCGCTCTGCGTTTCGTCGTCAGGAGGATTCCCTGAAGAAGGACATCGACGACGTGAAGACAGAAGGAGACAAGAGCCTGGAGAACTCTCGGGAGGACATCGCAAAGCTGGAGGAGGCCTTGCGGCGGGCCAAGCAAGACTTGGCCGGACAGATCCGCGAGCACCAGGCGCTGATGAACCTGAAGCTGGCCCTGGACATCGAGATCGCCACCTACCGCAAGCTGCTGGAGGGCGAGGAGCAGAGGTATGCGAGGAGATCATCACGTCGGTTATCGTGTACCACCAATGCGTTATAGTTCCAACTAACAAAGGTCTCTCCCTCGGCTCCTTCCCTGTGAAGAATGAACCACCTCATGCGCAACGCAGGTGAGAACCTTTCAGTTACTTTGAGACCCCCCCTTGGTCTTCTCTTCCCCTTTCAGAAATTTCTTTTGAACAAACTGCATCTGGTTTCATGCATATCAACATTGTCATGACTGATTGGTGTTTCGTGTCCCGCTAAATTTAAACTTCTCTTTCGCTCAGATTTCTAAAAAATAAGAAAACCAACCAATCCACGTCCTTACTTGCACGCAGACGTTCCGCTGCCATCGGAGCAACACCTGCCCGAGAAGCCACGAGTCCCAAACCCCCCCCCCCCCCTCCAATAAACGCCTGCTGATCCGGGTGGAGGCCGGCAGAGTCGTGCCCGAAAGCTCCCATTACACCGACGACTGACCCGGCACGGTCCAATCACACCTCTCTGTCTGCAGCTTTACACTACATCCGCAACATGTGATTAAAGTAATGAATTAAACTCCTCCGGGAATCATGATGAAAGTGGCTTTTTAAATGCTATCGTTGAACAAAAGCTTCTTGGCAGGTGGGACGGTTTTTTCCCTCGAATCCAGAGACGTTTTGTTTATGTCGAGCAGTGTTTAAAAAAAAAAAATGTCTTATCTTTGTTGGCCTTCGCAAATACTCGTGTTCTCGGTTCCACCGGTGTGCGTTCCCTCGTGCCTTTTCTGTCTGCTTTATATCTCAAACATGTCCAAAAGATCACAAGGGAGTCAGAGGGGCATCAACGTTTTACGATTCAATATTTATAACTGGACACGATAAATAAATAAAGCGCCGTGAACAATACATCGTGTGCTCTCTTTTTCATTCACAATAACACACACGGGGGGGAGTGTATAGTGAAGAAAAGACATGTTGTGACGTCACTCAGACGCCGTGCGTTTCCCCTTGGTGCAGATGCAGTCAGTCATCAGGAGCTGGAGCATTACAGTCTCCTCTTCCTCTTCGTCCTCCTCGGTCTCACGTGCACAATATTCCCGAAGTGGAAAACACGCTGTGCAACATGTCCGAGCAAGGCAACGCGTGGACACCTGACCCCGCGGTGATATCCCATCCCTCCTCATGTCCCATTCCAGTCGGACCTCGTTTGCTCTTTAACTGGATTAAAGTCTCTTTTCCGCCCACGTACACGTCTAAAACCCCTATTCGATCGGGGAAACAAGTCGCACGGCATGTATTCAAATCAAGTCCCAAATAGTAAATCGAATTTCCCCTTGAATGGATCTTTATGTCACTTGTAGTCTCGGAGTACAAGTATGTGGCCGATACGTAAGCTCCCTGGAGCAGTTTATCTAAATATGGCCAAAATCTGGCAACTCATTTCCAACATCTTACTCGCGCTGCATGGTTTTTTCGCCTCATGGCGTGCACGCTTGTGCTTGACGCTCCTGGAGATGAATTATGGACTCCCCTCTTCAGCCTGCATACCAGTATATAGATAAACACCAAGTAGGAGTAAACATTGCAGGCAGATGGAAAAAGTCTACCGCCGGTTGAACTGATATCCAGAGCAGAGAGACAAATGAGGGCTTTGAGCTCTACGTTTATGGGATGTGCAACACTTTACATTCAACATTGCTTCATCATGTTATTATAATGATAATGTACATTCCTGCGGCCCTCTCATGTCCCGGAGAGACATCGGGACAATGTCAGCGCCTGCTTGGTTTCAATGTTGTCAGCCAAATTATGAAAATGTAATGGAAGCCCATCAATGACTGATTCTCCTCAGACCGACACCTCCTCCGATGCCCGCATCCTTCGCCTCCACCTGTCTCTGAGTTTCTGGAGGAGCTTGTACGCGGGCTCCGTGTACTGCCTGTTGGCGAGGCCGAGCACCAGCGGCACCACCGCCATGCTGCCGATGCCGGTGCACGACAGCACGATGTGCGTGGCGGAGCTCCGCTTGGTGTCGCTGATCAAGAAGGCGATGCACACGTGCATGTAAATGAGGTAGGGCACCCAGCACGCCAGAAAGGTCAGCGACACGGCCACCACGCAGCGCGTGTACCGCAGGTTCAGCCTCTGCTCGTGGTCCGAGGCCTGGCTGCCACGCTCCACCGAGCGATGGAGGCGGCACATGTCCCTCAGCTGGCCTCGGGTGATCCACAGAACACGGCCGGTCATGCCGGCGATGGTTAGTATGGCGGGCAGGACGAGTCCGTACACCTCCAAGTAGATGAAGGCGTTGGGGAACACCCGCCTGTACGAGCAGCACTTGGTCCTGTTGGGTAAACAGTTTGAAAGCGGCGTTTCGTCGTGGCCGCTCGCACAGCAGCCGTTCCAATCCGGGCCCGTCCAGTTGTTCCACCCGAAAGCGGGCAGGGACGCGAACAGAAGCGGCGGCGCCCAGACGACGAGCAGCGCCAGAGGGAAGCTGCGATGCATCCACAGGTTAGTGTAGTGCAAGGGGTCGACGATGCAGATGTAGCGCTCGTAGTGGACCACGACCAGGTTGAAAAGGAACGCCAGGAAGAGGAAGTTCGGGAAAACGTGAGCCACCAGGCAGGAGCTGAAACTCAGCTCCCGGTTCAGGCCCATGAGCGGTATGAAGGGCAGCGCCACGCCCGTGCACAGGTCCGCCACCAGGAGGCTGAGGAAGAAGTAGTTGGGCGTGTTGTGGAGCTGGCGGTTGCAGGCGATGCCCAGGATGATGACGAGATTGGCCAAGATGATGGAGGTCGACAGCGGTATGGTGATGGCGTAGATGAGCTGCTCCCCCGAGAGAGGGTGGGAGTCGTTGCAGTCCATCATGTGTGAGATCCGCGGACTTCCTCCCCTTTGCAGACTGGCTCTACTCCCATCAAGGCACGGCTAGACCCTGCGGGTGGAAGGAGACGCACGGTTGAAGTCGAGCTATGGAGGCCCAACAAGCTGAAATGGATTGAGGGCATTTGCTGACCCTTGTTTTTTTTTGTTGGGAACATCGAGTGAAACTTTCAGAGGAATTGCAAATGAGTGGAGGTCAATTTTTTAAAATTTGAAATCAAATGTAGCAGCTGGTGGAGCAGAGGGGATGTGGAGTCAAACAAAAAAAAAGAGGGCGATAAACTGTGAGACCGGTACGCTCTGTTCAAAGAGATACAGTTCAGAAACCTCTTGAAAGCCAATAGAAGCGCCAAATCTTACGTCAGTGAACTTCCCTAAAATATCAAATTTCGTCCTTTGTTACAACACTATCTGCCATCTCTTAACCAGGAAAAGCAATGTAACCTGTTTGTGAGCTCACACACGAGATTTGAGGCCGCTGTCATTCAATAATTCATGAGCTGGGACTCTGGAGTTACACCCCGCTTTGTGTCTGTTATATGTCCCGGAGATCATTTAAAAGTTTATGGTCAAGGTAAATATTCCCATTGAACTACAATAAACCATATATTACACATAGATTTATTTGTCTATATCTTTTATAAATATACTTTATTATGTCGGGCTATCTCGTATCGTTTGCAACTTTGTGAAACAGCTGTTAATGTGCAAAAGCGATATATTACGATGTTACAAATAAACATTGCAAAATGTCCGTATTTCCTATGTCCACATATATAACATACCATGTGGCAACCAGCTCAATAAAAGGAATTTCATGGTATCAAAGTCCTGCGACAGTTTCAACAAATAAAGCCTTTAAAGGGTTTTTAAAAGGTGAATACAAAGAAATAAATTGGTTTTACTTCTAAATTACTACGTTAATGCCATTTGATTTAAATTAATGAGTTTCCTCTCCTCTGAAATGTGTTTTAAAGCCATTTTTCCAAATGTATCTTAATATAAGGATCTACTTTTCTTTTTAAAGAAATAAAACAATGAGCTCCAACAAGAAAATGAAATATGTAATGTAAAATAATTTTAATCTAAAAAGTAGTTAAAAAGAGTTTTAAAAAATGATTGTATACTTTTAATAATTCACCAGAAATAAATAATAATCTTTTGCAAAGTATGACTTTTTGAAATAAAAAAACGAAAAAGGCGTTCACCTGTTTTTTGGTGGGATAGACCGTCCAGTCATGTATCCTTTGGCAATGAAAATGCAAATAAATAACCGCTTCTTATCGATCTCGTGATGCCTTCGACCCTTTCCCCTGCATGTCACATCCACAAGCAGAAGATGACGTCTTCCACATGAACTACAGGAGCTTCTTCTTGATCGTTTAACAATCCTTTAAGTCAAGTCAGCCTCACCACAAAGGAAGCGAGAGCGAGGAGCCAAGTGGTGGGCTGTTCCTCTCAGATACTTTAAAGGGGAAGTGCACACTGAAGGAGGAGGCAGTTGTACTGTAAATAGTCTTTTCCTGATGGGTGTCGCTGGTCACACTGAGGATAAGACCGCAGGGTCCGTTAACCCTTCACCTGCTAACCAACCACCTTGCGGCTTTTCTTGACCACTGTCGAGGATTGCGGTTCACGTCCATGCATGGAAGAAGGATGCAAAGCGTTCATCACTCCAGCCTGAATATGAAGGACATTCCTGGGTAGCATCAGCAGGCCTGGCATGCGCTTTGGTTTCACTCCCTCCATGAAGGCCCCGAGAGGCTTCTGGGGTTTATGATCCTCAAGTGAAAGCTCAGTTAGAGAACCAAGGGAGGAACATAAGAAACAAAAATCCAACTGTTAATAATAATATTTTCAAGCCAAAAGGGATCCTCCACGAAGTTTACAACTTTTAAGCTGTCTCAAGGGGGAAATAATATTGTTTATCAAAATATACAGAAGCTGTACAAACAAGCCTTTCTTTAGAATTGTCGACATAAATGGGAGTTTAACATTTTTATTTCTTTCAAATGGCTTAGGAGCCTAAACACGGAAAATAAATGGAGACATTCATTTAGAAATCAATAATGAGGGTTGATCTTGTTCTTACTTATGGCGTTGACATTGAGCATTTGAAGGTCTTCCCACAGAATCCTCTTCTGTCAGACCACAACCTCATAACTTTTGAATTTATACTACCGGAGTGTACTCCGTTAGTCCAAAGTTTCTACACCAGATGTCTAACTGACTCTTTTCACAATACTTCAAGTTGTGTTCTTTATCAAAACTACAAAATTCAATTCTACAAACTGATTCTTGAGGCACTGCTTGGGGTTTGAACAACAGTTCTACTGTTTACTAAACATGCACTTTAACCAATTAAGCCACAGCGCCTATATAAAATTCACTTTTCACAGTACTTCAAGTTCTGTTCTTTACCAAAACGACAAAACCATAAAAGTAAATACTACAAACTCATTCTTGAGGCTTTGCTGGGATTTGAACACCAGACCTCTTGTTTACTAAACATGCACTTTAACCAATTAAGCCACAGCACCTATATAAATGTCCCTTTTCACAGTACTTCAAGTTCTGTTCTTTACCAAAACTACAAAACCATATTAAAGCTGCGAACAGCATTGAACGGGTCCTCGCTCATCTGTGCCGGTCGGGGGCGCCGGCGGGACGCTGGCCCGCTCGGCCGAGGACGCAGGCACGCCGGTCGGATTTGACGCCGTTTGTCACGTAAGAGTGCAATTAGGCTTGTCGATAAACTCAGGACGTGACTTGTAACGAGCACGACAAGTTTGGGGCAGATTCGACCAAGTCCAGTTTAGGATCTAGGTGGCGCTTTAACTACATGAACATATTCATGCATCATGTGTCCCTACGTGAAGTGTAGACCACGTCATGTAAATTAAATGTAAAAAAAACCAATAACATTATTTTTGCCTTAGCCTGGAATCGAAAACAGGTCTCTGGGTCACAAGGCAAGCACCTAGTGCTCTGCGCCACTGAATAGATGTAATTGCATCAGCTTTAGGGGGTAACATTATTGTGAAAGTGAATAAATTATGGTTATTTTACTTTTTAATAGGTGTTCCTATAATAAATGTGTTTCTTTCTTCATGTGAATGTGTTCAGGACTTGACTGGCATCATGCATGATTTATTTTGCAAGGATTGGATGAGTTTAAGCAATAGTTTTTAACATAAAGGAATCACAGAAAGTAGGCAATTATTGGCAGTGACAAAACGTCAATTTCCTACGGACGAAAAGTCTTTTTTTTTTCAGTGTTCATTGTTCAAGTCTTGAGATTCTATAAAAAATATTAGAGCCGATTCTGTTGGCGTTTTGTGGGAGAAATCCTTAGATGTATAAAAGTAAAAAATGGCAAATTCAAGCAAAAAACGCCCCAAAACGCCCAAAACGGCCAACTTTGGCGAATTATTGTAGCGCTCGGACCCTAATAATAAGAATCCTAACAATTTCATTAGGGTCCTCTCGGACTGACTTCGTCTGTCGCTCGGACCCTCATTAGCTGTAACACTGGATGCACAATGCAACACACTTCCAAAGCTCACAAGTCAACACACTGGGTCTTATTTGTTTAATTCATGGACAAACAGAAATGGAAAACCAACATTTTGCGGTTTTACAGGGAGCTACTGTACATCGGTAGAAACACTCAAACACTCCTACAAAATTAGTCAGTTACGACTATAAGACTCCAAGAAGGTCAAAGCAGATTCTGAGATGTATTTGCTCCTGTTATTTGTCCCTAAACATACACGTACAACAGTGTGTACACCTGAATTCATAACAGCTGTCACACATGCCTGAATTTTAAACACAGTGTTGGATGGAGGGCCGACGGTGCAACTGTTTTCTTCGCCAAACACGGAAACTTTCACTGATAGTCTGGAGCAGACCTGGTGCTGTTTGAGATGGACGAGCCCGTCAGATAAAGGTTTTAAACAGAGATGTCCCCCGGTCCGGGAGCGCCTAGGAAGACACTACGCAGGGAGGCCGAGCTGGACATGAAACCACAACATCTTCACGTGAAAAAAGGAGGAGATGGAGCATCTTGGCTTTCCGAGAACATCAGAGATGTAATCTGCTTGTTTCATACACAGTGGAAACATGCAATGTGATATGAATAATTACAGGGCGTCGAAAGACTTTGGCCGGCAAAGGAGATCAAGGCGTTTTCGTCAAGCGAGCTAACATTAGCTGAGATGTATGGCGTGAATTCCTCGGTAGCTAATGTTAGCCCAAACGTATATCGCCACTTCCTCACTAGCCAACGTTAGCTGAGACGTATGGCGACACTTCCTCGCTCCAGGAGACACTGGAGGTGTCCTGAAACCCAAATAGGAGGATTTTTTGTGATATAATAAAATAAATAACCTGCTTTAATTGCTTACACTTGTTAATTTCATTCAGGGCTTCTAATTCCTGACGTTCGCAGCTCAATTGATCAAATACACCTCATCTGACACTTCCTTCCACCAGTTGGAACAAATATATCTTAACTCAGTCACCTTATTCACAATATTTTTGAATCAATTAATATCATAAACTCAGCAGGTGTTTTTTTTCCTGAGTCTGTTTTTGTGAAACAGATTTTAATGGGTCCGTCAGTTGCCTCCTCTTCCTCCATACATGTTTACCTTGGCACCAGCACCTGCCTGTCTCTCTGTGCTCAACCGATTAGTCCGGCATCGGTTGTCAGCGCTGCAAAACGAGCTGCAATTTAATAGACCAGGCTTTTGGCCCCGTGGAGGTTTAAAAGTGATAATCCTTCAGGCCACTCCTCGCCTTTGTCTTCACGCTGGCTGACCTTTGAGGCCAAACACACTGCTGTGACAGATGAGGAAAATATCCTGCCATCAGGGAACGCCACACTTCGCAGGTGTTATTCCCCCCCCCCCCCCCCCGGTCACTAAATGGGCTGCTAAGACAATGCTGGATGAGTTTTGTGCAACCTATAATGCAAAAATACATCATATTTCGTGCCTCATCGTCTGACCATACACCACCACGAGTCCACAATTTCGAAAAGCACACAAACAGAACATGTCTACACGCACACAATGAGCTGAGGGTCCAGGTACTTGTGCGCAGGATACCGATTGGCGGTTGTTTTCCACCTCAATGTGACTTACGGCCGACGGGAGAGGAGAACGAAAAATAGCAGAACAATAGAGTTCAAGGAGCAGAGCCGGTTTGTGCCTTGAAACGAGACCTTGAGTGCGAGAAGGAGCAAGGAGGGGTGCAGCGTGAAGGGTTCACCTTCATGTGAAGTCTGGTATTCATCAGGTCGTCTGGAGCCTGTCCATTACATCTTGATTTGTATGTGTATTATAGCAGAAAAACAGTTCACATGTTCACATGGAGCAAAGCACAGCAGAGGACAGATTCTGGTTGGTCGGAGTCCCGGGAATAGCTTTGGTGCCGGTCTATTTTAAAGTATATCTTGTGGAGCATCAGAAACATACTGTGTATTTGTCGTTGCAGCGGGAAGACCGGAAGATTAATGCGGCATTCAACATGATAAATGACTTAATAAAGCTCTGAATAGTATTTGCTAGTGGAGGCCCAGTGGGCTTAATATAGCCTTATCTATTAAATGATAACAATCTGGATTTGGTATATGCAAGGGTAATATGCTGTAACAAGTTTCTGGCTTCTTTCCTAAGCACCAAGGAGGAGCTTACAAAATAGCACATTTGGTAATATCTTTTATTGTAATTTACAAACTGTGCCTCACTCCCCAATCTCTCGCTCCTCAGTCCCTACTTCTCCTTTATTGGCCTCAGCTGATGGCTGATTGTTAATCGTCAATTAGACCAGGCAAGAACACAGAAAACATGTCAAACAGTTGAGTTCACTTGAGTTTAATAAGGACACTTAAACATTTGACTCAAGCCTATTAATCAATGATAAACCTAAATTAAACTACAAGTCATTTGAAAGCCTTGTTTTTAGTCTCACATCCGACATGGAAAGCAATACAGACAATTCTATTTGTTATGGTGCACCGGCCGCCAGACGACGAGTGACTTTGCACGGCGGACCGTGATAATAAATAAAATATTTGTTTCATTCATTCCTTCTGTGCAGCCTGGTACCGGTCCACGGCCCGGTGGTTGGGGACCACTACCTTCAGGGGTTCTTAACTGACTCGCATCCTCCTGTTACTCATATCTGAATCAAACCGCAGTCTAAACAAGAGGTCGCTTTCACGTGACCCACAAGTCGACCGCGATGTGCTCATGAACTCACCACTAGTATCCATGAGCCAAAGAAAGAACATCATTTATTATGTTGTATTTACACTGGAGGTTACATCAGATCATTCCTGAACAATGTATCCGAGAGCTGGAAGACCACAAATGTTCGCTCTTAGTGAGTAAACTAGAAAAAAGAAGAAGAAAAAACTCATAACGAAGATCAAAGGAAATCCTCTTTTCTGTCAAAGGCAGCGGCCTCTGCAATGCATCTCTCTTGGACTCTTTCCCTCTGTTTAGTCTCAGACTCTCGAACAAGAGCGTACGTAAGGAGGTAATGAGGGAACAGTTTGTTTTAAACAATCAGATTGAAACTTCAGTCTAGGCAAGAATTGTAAAAAAAAAAAAAATCTTCAGGCGTGTTTAAATTATCTAAAGTTCTGATGAAAACTGGCGAAATGATGTTTTGGATGCTATAGTCCCAGTGATGCAGGTCAGATACGACGGTGTGACCTCACACACATTATTAAAATCCTGAGGAGGGGAAACACGTTCTCAAAGTGGGAGAGAACAAAAAGTCTGATCGTTAAACGCCTCGGCTCCATTTCCTTCCGCTCGTCTTCCTCTTTACCGGTCGGGTCGCTGGAGGCAGAAGACCTTCGCCTGGTTGTCTCCTGACGCGGTTATGGCGAAGGAAGCTTCCCTGAAGGAGAGATCAAGAAAAACAAATATTTTAGTGATTGAAGAAATAAAAAAGAAATAAAAAAATTAATACATAAACTGTGAGAGAATATTGACATTTTCAGATTGGAGACAACGAGGAAGCAAAGTGGCACCTGTTGATGGTGAAGTTGAGGATCTCGGCAGAGTGGCCGCGGTACTCGGCCACCACGCTGCCGGAGCGGCCGTCCCAGAGACGCAGCGCTCCGTCTAAGCAGCAGGTGGACACCACAGAAGAAGACTCCTCCCACTGCAGGTGAACGATGCCAGCCTGGAGGACCACGCAGAGGAAAATAACCGTTCTGTGTGTATAACTCAACATAGCATCTGCACACAGGCCACATCCAGCATTTAACTTTATACAGTTAAGACAAGTGAAGATCCATGGCGGCACTAAAGCGTAACGTTCTGCTGCGTGGTACCTCGTGCTGGCACCTGTGCCTCAGGACCTGAGTGGCGAGGTCATATATGGCCAGAGTCCCGTCCAGGTACGCCACGGCAACGAGAGGCAGGCTGGGAAGGACAAGAGGGATGAAACGTTTGATGAACCTTTCCCCCTGACGCGTAGATACAAGTCAGAAGGAAGTGATCAAGAGGGACATTTTAACTGACCCCATTTCAAGTCATGGCGAAAAAAATTCAATGTATACTTCTCCGAAATGAAAACGTTCTGCAGTTCAATGACTCTCAAAGTCGCCCCGTCACAACTCACATGTTGCAGAATCCCACAGATTCGACGGAGTTGGCTTCCGCCTCGTCCTTCGGCCCTTTGGCTCCGTCCAAAGAGAACGCTCCGACCACCTTCACACACACGCAGAGATCAGAACACTTGGAACGCAGAGACGGGGCAACGTTTCTGTGCGTCTCCGTCTTCTCGGACACCCACCTTGCCCGTGACGGTGTTGATGAGTTTGGATAAACCGTCCACTGAACCAGTCATCACCAGAGAGCTGTCCTTGTTACACGCCAGGCAGGTGAGCGCCCCCTTGTGTGCCTCCTGACCTGTCGGCGGGGAGACAAAACCAAACCAGTTATGCAACAGTGGTGTGTGTGTGTGTGTGTGTGTTATCTGGATCAGAAGCTCATATACTCTCTGTATTGTGGATCACGGTCTATTTTTAAATCGGTGCTCAGTCTTACATAATTGGTTTATTTTTTCCGGCTCTTGACTGTTTTATTGGGCTGGAACTTATTTGATCGATGGTTGATACTTTTACAGTTTCCCTTACTGGCTTTTATTTACTGTTTTCCATAAAGCAGTGACCTCTTTCAAACCGTTCTCATCGTCACAATAAACTTTCCCATTAGAGTTGGAGCGGCACAGTCACATGAAAAGTTCTCCAGCGAATCACGACCTTCCTCTAGTACGGGAACATGAATAAATAATGTGTCATCTAGATACCAAAGACCTCCTAAAAACCTGAAATGCAAAAGGGAACAGGGTGACGCTACATCTTGAACTGCCACTCACCTTTAATGACGTGGGTGGCGTTTCCCTGCTTCAAATCCCACACACGAACCGTTCCATCGTCATAACCCACCACAGCCCGTTTACCTGGAGAACATCGGTGTAAAAAGTTTACAATTCAGCGTTAGTATTTTTTTGCGGAGGGTGACTCTCCAGATTATTATTTCAGGAGTGAATTTGTGTCTCCCGCCATCTCTCACCATCGGGGAGGACTTTGCCGCTGGTGGCCTGGCACGCGGAACTCTGGAAGGTTTTGCAGTCTCCTGAAGGGATCTTCCACATCCACACGTTGCCGTCGTCCGTACCCGCCAGCAGCACCGGGGCGGAGGGATGCCACTCCATCCACTGAGGAGGAAGCCAGGCAGACGGCCACAAAATAACGTCACATACACAGATTTAGTCCCTCAAGCTTGCTACTCGGAGCCAAAGAGTACATCCTACAACTAGGATAGGGGAGGAGTGAGCAGGAGTGAGCAGTTTGGGGTCGTGGGAGAGGAGAATGTCTGATCGTTCACTTCCTCCACAAGACCACAAATTCCTCGCCAGAGCCGTCATCCCCTCTTGCGCACTCATAAAAGACTTTGTGAGCGCTTACAGCTGACCAAAGTAAACACACAGTTCCCGGCTGACGGCGGGATGACAGTCACCTCCAGATCTCCCACTTCGAAGGACCAGATCTCCTCCTTGGCGTCTACTTTCCAGACTTTAATCACGCCGCTCATGTCGCCCGTCGCCACCATGGAGGAGTCGTGGCTGAACACGGCGCACGTCACAGAGTCTTTGTGACCTGCGGAAACAAACAAAAAAGGGGAAACGGTCACAGGGGGGGGGGGGGGGGGACGGACTCAAAAGTCACGTACGCCGCAGCGTGAACCTCCGGTCTGCCTTCAACACTCACCGGTGCACTCCAACAGGACTTCTCCGTCGCTCACCCTCCAGACGTAGGCCTTGTCGTCCTCCCCGCCCGTCACCGCCAAGGTGTTCGTGGCGGGATCCAGACTCACGCAGAACACCGAGCCTGGACACAGACAGGAGTTTGGGAGAAGCTGAACCCGCCGGCTCGGCCCGCTGAGGAGAGCGTGAGATCGAAGGCGAGGTCGTTTATCCACCCGTGTGCTTGGTGAAGGTGAACTCGCTGTCGTCTTGCTCCTCTTCCATCTCGTCATCGGTTTCCCAGCCCTCGTCGTCGTCTCTGGCGTCTTCAAAGTCAACGTCGTCCAAGTCGTCTGCCAAATCATCTTGATGGAAAGAGAGAGAGAAAGAAAGAATATATAAAGTACACAAACGTGGTAAATAAGGTAGATTAACACAATTATAGAATAGATAGGTGGTGGGATTGATAACATTAATAACATTATACTGAAGGGCATTATTTTAAAGGGGCCCCGTATATCCTGAGCCTTTACACTTCTGTGAGAAAGTTCAGTTTGATGACATGTTGTCAAACGCAGTCGAGCTGCGGACTGTTTTCAACCAACCGGGACCAGGCTCCATCTCGTCCAGGTCGATGACTTCAATGATTTCCTCATCTTCGAAGAGATTAATCGTGTCTCCCTGCGTGTTGTCCATGCTGTTAGCTGGCTGAAAACAACCGAGAACTACTATAACCGCGCGCGCAAAGCTCACGTTATCTAACTTAACTCTCACGTTTTAGACAACCCCGTCCAGTCAATAGTTCCACTTCCGCAGTTAATGTTGTGCGAATAGAAATATAACGGTCGTTAAATATCAAATTAACTGCCTTCCCATGTTTCCTTCGCATGCTGCGGAGACGGCAGGCGCGCAATGATGACGTAGGCGCGACCACCTCAGCGTCGTTCACCTGCGTGACCACAAGAGGGCGCTGCTGCGCAGAATGACGAAACTACTCAGATAATACTGTGAGACACAGTTTGGAGGCTGTTTTAAAAAACTTGGAGATGATTTAAAAATATTGTAATTGTGTCATTTCTCCGAATAAACATAAACATTGTCATAAGCACCAAATTAATCAGTTTTTTGCGTTTTGGATGAGACTTTAGCATTATAGCATAACTATACTAATACGCTGCTTGTAAACTAGTTATCCAAGGCTAATTTTACTTGGCATTTTTTCTAGTATTATTACATTTTTGCTTGTTTTTTTGTGGCTTTCCTCAAGAAGTTAAAAGTAATTGGAATCTACTACTAATGATAACGACGATAGTCAATTTCATCTTAAGTGTCTTCATCAGCATCGTGCTTTTTTTATAGTTCCAAGATTCATGCTGAGTAATTTCTCAGGAAGCAGCAGAGGAAGCAAAAGTCCTTTCACATGCAAAAAAATAATTCTCAGCCACATACTGACTTCTTAAAATATCCCTGTGAAGTGTTCCTCGTTGTGTAATTGTCCCTTTCAGGCAAAACATAAATCCTTCTCTCTCGTTCCCTCCATGATTAACACTCAGTGGCCCTCTAGTGAACTGACACTTACGATTCATCACGCTCCATTACTGATGTGTGTTAGTGACACAAAACAGTCATTTACGTGGCTGTTATTACCGGAGCAAAGGGGTAAACTCTGCGTTCTGGGAATTTAAACTCAAATAACATGACGATAAAATTGGCTTTGTAGATTAATGCATTAATAATGCAAGAGTGGTACTGAAAATCAGGTTTGGTGACAGTATCAAGCTCCTCTCAGATTATAGGGTGTCAATCCCTCAATCTGTCCTCCACGTCACCTCTGTGCAATCAAAGCAGAAGCCAATTTGTTTGAATTCTCCGGTTTCCACCGGCTTGAATCCCTGACCTCTGACCTCTGGGAGCATGAAGACAAACACCTCTCTCCGGGTTGACGTTTGGAGATATTTGTGAGACCGCAGTGAACCACAGGGCCAACATCTGTATAGCTCCATTTCTTAAAACGAGGTCCCTTCTCTCCCTTATTCGCTCCCTTAAAAGTTCCTTGCCTGAGATATTTGATATGAACACTTAACAGTTTGTCTACCTCAGGTTTTTTAATTATTTTTTATATGACTCCAGCTATACGCTGCTGGCAGAGCTCAGCCGCTGCATGCCCAAATAAGTTTTACTGGCTGCACAGGCCCCTGCGCTTTAAGCCGACCCTGGAAAAATACAACCAATCTCATGATGTGGTAAGATGTGGAAAGATCAGTGTACATTATTTAGACCTTTCCAATCTGCAGTGAGTGAGAGATTTATGAACTCTCGGCTGGGTTACGAGGGAACGCTGGAAACTTAGATGACATTAGTTGCAGCCGCTTTATTCCTTCAGTCTGTTTTTTCGACGGTTCATCGGCTTGTTGTTTTTTTCTGTCCGTCGAGCCAGCAAAAGGACTTCATTCAGCTCCTGTTCACATAACTCAAGCCTCTGAATTTGTGGGATTCATTTGGTGAATATCAATCAAGTGTTGGGACGTTTTTACAACGTGATACAAAACACTAATCCAAGAGCTGATGTTTTAAATAAACTCATCATCAGACCGTATAACTTAAGCGGCCACTGTTTTTGCATGTTGCATGACAATGAGCCCACCCCCCCACCACAGAAGTCTGCATGAAAACCCAGACCAGGGTTGTTGTTTTTTTCTCGCTCCATCAATAAAATCCAGAAATGTCCACACAAGTAAAATTAGACCGGGCACATCAAAAGAAAGATTACACGAGTGAATAAAGTCGGATCCGCAGGTCTAATCCGAGTCAGGAGCACAGGCTGTAAATACAGTCTCAGTGGGGGAGAAACAGGAAACACCAAATATGCAATAGAGATCTTGAGCTGGTTTGACCTCATGCAGAAAACATGTGATTCAGTCTCTGAGCTACCAGGACCACCAACACAACATCAAACATCACCTCCGTCAGGCAGTTATCAGCATCTTCCACATGATTTGGGTCACATCGTTTGCTGATTATGCATTTTGGGATTTTGGGTTTGGATTTGAATGCAGGACTTTTACATTATTGTGAGAGCACTGGAGAGAAAGATCTGTCTCAGGACTTCTTTTGAGTCTGAACATCAGCAAACAAATCAAATGTATAGGATTCAAGCAACACTGACGGGTGAAAACACTTAAATTATATGAGAGAGAGAGAGAATTGAGGCCTTCAGGGGCAACAGCAAACTGGAGGATTGTCCAGGTTTTTTTTCGAATAGTCCTATTTTTACCCAGCCCCCCACACACACACACACACACATACAATATAAATAACAAAAAAAGCACTCTTCAAAAAAACAAGGTCCAAAAGGGGCAGTCAGAGAAATCCAGGTTCGGGGCAGGTAGGGTCAACAGGCAGAACCAGGAACACGGACAGGACGACTCACTTTGCTCCCCTTTCTCTCTTTAAACGCTCCGGCTTCACCTGGAAAAATTTCACGATATCTTCTTTTTTGGGGGGGGGGGGGGGGGGTACACTCCGTCCCGCGTCGTCTTTGCGCATGCGCCTCACTCATGTGGGCCGGCACTGGGTGAGACGACGGCTTCCCTTCTCGAAACCACAAACAACTGGTTGTGTGCGCACTGCAAGTGGTCTGGTCCACAGCCTGCGTGTGATGTGTCGGCTGTGGTGGCAGGAGCTGCAGCTCCGCGCGCGTGCGCGGGTCGCCTGTTGACTTTCTAGCCCAGATTGCTGCCCCAGCCCCCCCCCCCCCCCACCACCCACCCACACACACACACACACACACACACCTCCCCGCTCCGGCTACTGGCCAAAAAAACATGAACTATTTTTGGAACATCCATCACTCAGGATGTGTGTGTGTGTGTGTGTGTGTGTAAGTACTTTTGCACGAAAGGCCTCGTGCTCCAAACCAGAGGTGTTCCACATCTGAATCGGAAGGAGGTGGAGGTGATGGGGCCCCCTCCTCCTGCCCCCCCTCCCTCCTCTAGTCCCCCCCCCCCCCCCCTGGATGCAAAGTTAAACTAACATGATCAGCAATTTGGCGACCTGAATGTGATGCTCACTGAATTGCAAATGTGCTGCTCTGGGCAATATAAACCAATCTAATCCCTGCTTTGACATCACTGCTCTGGACACACTCTCACCACACACACACACACACACACACACACACACACACACACACGCCACCCCTCCCCCACCCACACACACACATAAAGGTAAACACACATTTGAGTGTTTTATGCATATCTGCGTCAGCAAAAGCTCATGCAAAACAATACAGATGACCAAGAACGATTTGTGCAAAAAGAGGGAAGAGTAATTTTCTAGTTAAACTCTATTTAACTCTGGCAACAGTTGATGCATTCGTGCATCCTTCCTATCGCCGAGTGAAAGTGTAAATGATGTCCAGCATGTGAACAGAAGGATCATAACGATGTGTATCTCACTTTGTTTTTTCATATGCAGACGCGGGCTGTGCACACAGGGTTGAGCCCTAGAGAGCTTACACTGGAGCACAACAACATCAAGACCAACTGCCTTACGTAACCGACGCTCCGTATCTCATCCACAGAAATTAAAATCCTCTGTTGCCATGGATACGGCTGTCCCAACTGCCCCCCCCCCCCCCACCCCCACCCTTACTCAAAAAGGAGGAGCGACTTTGATTAATAAATGCATTCACAGAGCAGGGACGAGCTAAAAATAATATCACTTGTTCAAATAGGCGAAAGAAAGAAACAGGTGCGGACAGGGAAGCGTATTTGTTTAGTGTCTTTTAACAACAAGTGTTTTACAGAAGACGATAATAAAGGAAGCAGGAGGCATATAAAAATAATAAAACAGGAACATAAAACAGTGCACTGTTGAGATATAAAAGTGTTGGGATAATGTTGAAAATGAGTTGCAAATTAAACCAAACATGGAAATATTAGCAGTTCAACTGTGAATACATTATTGTAACAACATCCTCTTTCATATAATAAATAGCATTATATAATAAGTTCAAATGAGAGGTAGTGGAGTTTGTCTGACATCAAATATGCCAACAAATGATATATAGCACCTGACCTCTGACCTCCCAGGAGATATGGGTTTTAAAATGTGATGGTAGCAATTCCTCTGCTCCACTCCTGGAAGTTATGGAATTGAACCAGCGAGTCCTCAGTATGCAGAAGCTGGTTCGCATATTATCGTAATCAAGTCAGCTAAAGCCGGCAGTGGTGCTGCCGTCCTGCCTGTGGGTGGCTGCTGAGATACAAAATCAAATATAAAGTAATGGAAATAAAAGCATATTGGATTAGATGAGACAGCGGGGAAGGCGTTTCATGTTGCAATGAGCCAGAATTGGATAAAAACGTTTGTTTCATTTTGCCACGACCAGTTATGGAATATGTTGAATAATGGGAGGAGCGTTATTGAAGAAATTCATTGGAAATTACAATATAAATGCTGTAATAGCACCACATAAAGTGTGTAGTGGATGAGCTCAAGCTTCCCCTCCACTTTGATTTCAATAACTCCATAATCTATAATTATCTTCAGGTTCTTTGTTCTTTATAAACAAACAACAACAAACCGTGATGGTGTTGAATGGATAGAAACATCACATCAGAATATAGTATTCGTATTAAATCTATTAATGCGCTGTAATAACACCGTACAGTAGATAAACATAGGTTAATAGAAAAATACAACAACCTATGATTATGATAAAGCACATCACAGCTATAATGGTATATAATTACAATGGTATTATTAGTTTCCTATAAGGTAACATCATCATCTAACTATAAGTGTAAGTATATCATAGGGATGTTATTATGGATAAAAAAGACTAGAAGCTGGTATGAAGTTACAATAAACTCACTCAAATCCCAATATGAATGTTTACATACTTTATTCTACAGATAACACACACACACACAGTTATAATAAAGGTATCTTTAAACTGCACAGAAAGAGACTACAATTGTAATAATGGTCAATAAATACGCTATCTATATTTATTTATTTATTAAGCACCACGAACAAACTGACTCATGCATACATATATATATATATATATATATATACATATATATATATATATATAAATATATATACATACAGGACTGTCTCAGAAAATTAGAATATTGTGATGAAGTTCTTTATTTTCTGCAATGCAATTAAGAAAACAAAAATGTCATGCATTCTGGATTCATTACAAATCAACTGAAATATTGCAAGCCTTTTATTCTTTTAATATTGCTGATTATGGCTTACAGCTTAAGAAAACTCAAATATCCTATCTCTAAATATTAGAATATCATGAAAAATTATACTAGTAGGGTATTAAACAAATCACTTGAATTGTCTAATTAACTCGAAACACCTGCAAGGGTTTCCTGAGCCTTGACAAACACTCAGCTGTTATAAATCTTTTTTTTAACTTGGTCTGAGGAAATATTAAAATTTTATGAGATAGGATTTTAGAGTTTTCTTAAGCTGTAAGCCATAATCAGCAATATTAAAAGAATAAAAGGCTTGCAATATTTCAGTTGATTTGTAATGAATCCAGAATGCATGACATTTTTGTTTTTTAAAATTGCATTACAGAAAATAAAGAACTTCATCACAATATTCTAATGTTCTGAGACAGTCCTGTATATATAAATATATTGTATATATATATATATTTATTAAGCACCACGAACAAACTGACTCATGCATACATATATATATGTATATATATATATTATATATATATATATATATATTATAGAGCAGTTAAAGGTGATGTAATGCATCTTTAAGTTATTAAAGACAAGTAATGACCGCGTTGGAGCGGAACAGAGACGTTTCTTGTGATAAACCCGCCCATGACTTCCCCCTCGGTAATGGCCATAACGCCACAGATCGATGATCACGTCTTCGTCCGGCTGAGCCCGCCCCTGGTGAGCGCAGCGGCGCTCCATGTGACGCTGCTGGAACAAAAAAAATCCAGTATGGCGGAATCTGTCAGGAGATGAATTTTCTTGTCCCCCCCCCCCTCCCCTCTCCACCCTCCACTCCACCACCACCTCCTCCTCCTCCTCCTCTGCGCTGAGAGAAAGAAAAAACACCCCAGAGTGTGACATGGGAGAGAAATAATAATAAAAAAAGCCCCCGCGGGACACATGTTGGGACGACTGGCTTCCTGGCGGTGCGTGTAGGTGAGCTGCTCCGCGCGTTGCGCGTCCTCGCGGGATGAATGTGTGCCGCCGCGCGCCGCTTTGATGTTGATATTCAGGCCCGGGATGCGACGCGCAGACGGGATCCATCAAAACAATGTCCGGCTGAAGTTTCCACTCCGCTCCGCCTCGGCGCACCGGTGCGTGCGCGCGTGTGTTTTATATACGTGTATCTCCACGGCTTGTCTTCTTCTCGGGTCTACTTCTGGTAGGAATGCATTTACAACATCTTTTTTTCTCGTTTTGCGACATTTTTTCATCCAAGAAGGGGTTTCTTTGCGCTGTTTGCGGGGCGGGAAGTGTGAAGGCAGCGAAGGGAGGGAGCGAGGGAGCGAGGGAGGGAGGGAGGGAGAAAGGACAGGCGATGTTTATTATGCCGATTGTTGCCGAGCTATTTTTAGTGCGCGGCCGAGCCTCAAGGCTTTAACGCGACACACGGCGTGCTAACGCGCTACTATTGCCGCACGGCCGCGTTATTGGAGAGGGAAAAGTCGCAAAAACCGAAGACGCAGGCCTGCGTAAGTGTGTGTGAATGGTTCGGGATGGGCGGTGGTAATTCTCTGCATGCGTCAATCTTTTTTCTTTTTTGTGAATGGGGGCGTATGGGTTGTTTGGAGCCGTAAAAGCGACATCTAACGCGGCACATTACGGCAGGTTTAAAGTGTCGTAAAGCAGAGGAAACGGCTTGTAGCAGCACGTATTAGTCAGAGGTGGTGGTTTTGTTTATAACGCTACTTCTGGAGTCAGATGCAGCACACGGTGGCGTTATATACCATCATAACTGTGTGTTTAACCCATTTTCCAGGTCTGGTTTTTAGTGTTTTTTTACAAATTATTTCTTCACTTTGGGCTCCAGGCCTTGTCTCCCCAGATCTGTCACCCTGCATCAAGCGAGCTCTTTTTAGGGACAATGGCCAGGGACACGCACGCACACACATGAATACCCCACTCGAGACAGATGAGATGCCCTCGGAGAATGGTGTTGCATGAAGCCCCCCCCCCCCCCCCCCCCATCCATGCATGTCAGCTACTCCCTCTGACACACGTTCAACACCTCCACCCCTCTCCGTTTACATTTTTCCATCACAAAGCACAAGTGTACATGCACTGCAGTGACCGACTTTTTTTTGGGGGGGGGGGGGGCGCAATTTGTCCTGCGGCTGCACTGTCTGGCCCTCTTGTCTTAAGACCCCCGACCCCCTTAAATGCACGCACACACACACACACACACACACACATGCATCCATCCTGCTTTAGACACACACACACACACACACACACACACACGAGAGGACGTGGACATGCACGGTGCCGCCACCCCCCCCCCCCCACCCTCTTTGCCTCAAGAGGTTTTACCCCTTCTATCCGCGGCGGTAAACTCGAATTGATGCTTTGGTCTTGAGCCGTTATTACATCTGACAGCGCTGCTCCAGGCACGAGGCATTCAGGATACCCTCCGAAAAAAACAGAAAGAAAAGAAGAATAATTTAATTCCGGGAACAGCCGAAAGACCAAATAGTTACTTGCAAGAAACGAAGAAAATATTGTTTATCTCCAAAACAAATAGAAGAATCAAAGGTCGCTTTACTGTGTAAAGTATGCATGTTCATGAGACTAACGACCTCATGGTTCCACCATTTTCTACCGTCAAACTTGAGGTCGTGTCGAGTCTTCGGTCTTGGATCTGCACGGCAGCAGTAATTTACTTTAAAAAACACAAAAACAAGCGCAGGATTTCTACAAGTGTCCAAATTAGAAAGCAGGAAATAAATGTTGGAAAAGTGTCGGTGAAAACCGTTTTTAAGTGTCGCGTATCCATTCTTACCGTCGTCAGAAGACCACTTTCAGAGGCTGTGGTTGCTGATTCAGCATTTCAAAAACACAATTGAATTGATGGAGATGCAACTGCCAAGAGTTATATTTACATTAATAGATGACCACGCCATATCAGCTCTATGCTGTAAGTGGAATCCAAGACGTCGGTCAACGGTCATCATTAGTGTCACGGAGAGATCAATACTATGAATAACTTGGAAAATGAGCTGTGTGTGTGCAATCATTAACAGAGATGCCCCTCGACAGCCTTTTCCCCCCCATCCCTCAACTCGTGCTGTCTTTTCTTTCTACTTTTTTCTAACCTCGTCGAACCTTTTTCATCCTCTCTTGATAGGTTGCCAGACAACGAGCTGGCTCTTTGATTGGAGCAGCCAAACCAAAAGCCTCATGGGGATTGGCTGCTGCCACCGGACGTCTGCTTCCTGTTTCCAGCTTCGAAAGAACGTTGGATCAACCTGAAAACACACACACACACACACACACACTTCTGGATAGCCACAGCGTTGGCATGATTGCCGCTCCCTGATTGCCATCTTGTAAATCACACCTCCTCCTACAAATACACACACCGAGCCGGGCGCTCGCCTCCCCCGTACGGCGCGGCCCGCCGCCCGCCTGACCACCGACCTGTCAGCGATGACATCACACAGCCACCAAGGTAAGATCCACGTTGTTACGTAACGTCTTCTTGTTCACCAATCTGTCAGCGTGAATCAAGGTGGAAATTAAATATGTTCAACTCGCAGTTAGAAGGATGAAATAACAATATCACAATAAAAAAAATCCTGTTCACAAGTGACAGAGAGACGGAGAGGAGGGGACGTTTATGCAGCATCTTCTCTGCCTTTGCTCCGCGGCTCGCTAAAACTTCATAAAAACAGTTAAAATCTGTCTGTATGACTGTTAACTGGCTTGATTCAATATGAATGAGGACGAGAGAACGAGAGAACGAGTTCATAACCGGCCGACTCTCCTCTTCGACGGCCAATCAAGGCTCGCTTTAGAAGCTCATGTTTTAGCGAGCTGATAAATTATTCGGGAAGCAGCTGGCAGACGAGGAAAAAAAAAGGTTAACCCCCTTGCCCCGGTCGCCGTGGTACCTGGCGCTGTCGACCGTGTTTACCTCGTACACCTGGGAGTGTGGGCACTATAAATACCACAGCTGAGGTAGCGGGGGCCCCTCGGGGGACGTGAACGAGCCTCAGCCGGCGCCCTCGGCCCTCCGGCAGCTCCCTCACGGACACATCTGAGCACACCGCCGGCGCTCGGAGAAGACGCTCGGTACTCTGGTGGATATGTGTGCTTTTTTTTGTGCAAAGTGTCAGAGGTGTGTTCACCGCCCGGAAATATACGATAATTAACATTTAAGCAGGAAGACATATTCACATGATATTCAGACATTTTTCGTGTTTTGACTGTGGAACAAAATTCGGATTTTCTTTGATTAAATGCAAATTCTGAGTGTTTTATTTTTATTTAAATGGCTTGAAAAGTCAGAAAAGATGTTGTTTGCATCAGAAAGTAAAAAGAAAAGCGTTATTATTTGATTTAAATCCTAAAAAGGTCAAAATAAAAGTAGCGGAGGCAGAGTTATCCTGCCTTTTTGTCCCTGACTCCTAATACACTACACTTCCCACAATTCAACTCAATAGCGTCTCTCATTCGACCCACCTGAGCCTTCAGGGTGGCCGGCCTGTGGAAATAAATCAACTTCTGAAAAGTCTAAAAACTTAAAACAGCCTTTATTTAAATCAATAGATCCTGAAAGTTGTAAAATGCACTAATAGCCGATTTATCTTATTTATCTTTGTGCTGCTCTTTTTTTTGGGAATGAGCCCGAGTCGTTTCACAGCCACTGAGCTTTCTTCACGAGAAAACTGTCAAATCCACCAAAAAGTACGTACCCAGTCGTACGCACTCGTGGGGTATCAACACGCGCTCTTACTTTCTACAATACTCAGAGAAAAGAACCCACCGGTCCATCATTATTTCATGGCAGTGGCGATTCTGTTGGAAGAAGACACACATCGATGTCGAATCAACGCCCAGACCCGAACACAGCCGAGCCAGGAGACTCCAGCAGCCGCGGAGCAGATAAACAAAGCGGCTCCTGTCAAAACGCCATCATCTTAATTTCCCACGTTGCACCTCCTCTTCCCCTCATCTCCTCAGTCGGGCCAAACCTGCAAACTCTCACCTCCCCCCCCCTAAAAATAGCAGAGATCTTTCTGTGAGTCCAGGAGGCCGTTTGTTTCCGTCTTGTTTGCCTCTGAGAAGCCTTCAGAGGGAATCGGTCCCCGGTCCTCCGAGCGCCGCCAAGTGTGGGCGTCAAGTCGAGGTGTCGCTTCTTACTGCTGCTTGAGCGACAGCTCGGAGACGCGCTCGCCGGGCGTCGGTACGATCTGAGACGGGAAAGAAATGTGCAACGCCGTGTGGCGGCGCTCGTCAGGGTCCCTTCTTTTTTCTCTTTTTTTTCTCACTGAAGTGATATTTTCAGAAGTGAGAATGAGCAGGGTCAGGTGTCGGTTACACTTCCTTTGGTGTAATTGTTCTTTTAAAGGGAAAGATGCGAGGGAACTTGATCCCGGAGGAAATTGTCTGCTCAAACTGTTCAATTAGTTTTTAAATGAGTGTCATCAAACAACATTTGGCTTTGTTCTCGGGTGCCAACTCTTTTCTTTGTTTTATTTTTCTGAGGTACCAGGTCTCAAAGTGTAAAGCCCTGTGTGTGTGTGTGTGTGTGCCATGTTCCCGCGCTACGCAGCAGCAGCTCTGGCGGGTGTTTTCCGGCGTGCGTTCCTGCTTGCGTGCCACTTCTGTAATCTGCAAATGAGCTTAGCAGCACGCATGTTTTTGATCCAGGATTTACTCATTTTCTTTATTACAGCGACAGCGGGATTTTAGATTAAACATTTACCATAATGCTCTTCCAAGAAAAGTGACCCACTTTGTCGGGTTTATATTGTTCTAGAACAAAATAAGAGGGGGGGGGGGGGGGTCAGGTCGATGCAGCCCTCACAACATCAGTCAACATCAGTCTTTTTTCCTTTTTAAAAATGTTTACAAATTTTTTGGAGGGCATTCCAGCAAAAAGGCCAGAGTGTTTGCTCAGGAGTGATTACTCTTGTGTGCCGAGAGCTTTAGCACATTAGCCGGAGACGTTTGTCTTAGCGAGGAGCTAACGCTTCGCCACAGATCAGCAGGCTGAGCTGAATATAGAACAGACGATGAGACTCAGAACAGTGTGCTGCTGAGTCAATGAAGTCTTTGTGATCCACTTCTGTTCCTCGCCCTTGACTCGGAAAACAGTTTGCTCTCAGGGTTCATCCTCAAGTGTTTCCCGCAATTCTCCGGGGCGCCTCGGGAGTTTTGCGGTCACCTGAACATCATTTTATTTTCTGCGAGGGAGATCGGTCCGTATTCGCGGCTCGCGTCGGCACCATTACGGGCCGGATGACGAGCTCTCAGGGCGGCCTCCTTCACGGGGGTCAGTGAGTTGTTGAAGGAGGCCGGGCGATGCCACTCACTGCTTTTATATTCCGAAGTGCATCGTCGTTCCAGGAAACTCTGCAGCTTTCACTACTGGAGCAGGAACAGGGTGTGCACATGAGTCATCCACACACACACACACACACACACACACACACACACACACACACACACACACACACACACACACACACACACACACACACACACACACGCAGGTACTACTTGTGATTCTCAATAAATGAGAGGTTTGAACTTTCAGTATCTTCATGCAAATTTGTAAAAAAGAGCATCAGGATATTGAAACTGTTCAGATCACATATCTCCTGCTTCATTCTGCAGGGCGTGTGCGTGGGCGTGTGCGTGGTGTGTGTGAGCGCCTTTTTACGGCTCTGAAACGGCAAACTTCACACAGCGTTCCCTTCCCCGGCGGCTCGGCGATATCTGAAGTTACAAGCGCAACCAGTTCCTGTTTCACGCGGCCTTGAAGGAAAACAACAACAGTGACGGGGAGTGAAGTAAACGGTGTGAGGCCAGGGGGGTCGTGTCACTCAGGATCAGCTGTACGATCACCGGTTACAGATAATTTAATATTTCTAAGATTGTTTTATGGCCTTTTTTTCATTGCGGTGGGAGAACACAAACCCTCAATGTGTGCAATAATGTGAAATATTAAGTGCAGAGAAACATTCACTGTAGAAATAGATAGTGACATAGTTTGTATTCCTCTTTTGTTCTCTCTTGTACAAACAACACAATTGTAACCGATAGTAACGGAGGTATAAGAGCGCTGCCGTTTTCAAGGTTATAGACAGACGGAGAATTCGGTTGGTGGCCATCTTCAACATTAGACCTTCAACATCAGACTACAACCCTCAAAATGTGGCAGTATTCCTTTAAGCATCGCAATCCGCCTTCTGCCGCATGTAAAACCTGTGAGTGCACTTCTACGTGTGACTAAACCTGCTAGTTTCATCAGACTGAGGGCTCTGTTAAAAAACCCGACACCGTCACTCAACCCTGTGTGTCGCATTTGCGTACACGGCAGAGACAGGAGAAAAAAAGCTTAACTTTCACTCGTACGGTCGTGTTTTTTTCTCTCTCTCGCTTCGTGGGAGTAATTGGACGGCCCGTCGTCGGGTCTCACGCCTGTATTTGATAAACACTGCAGCACAGTACGGATCTCTGGACGCCTATAAATCCATATTATGGATTTTCATTTTATTACACCTGCCAGATGCTATTAACGGGGGCAGCAGCGGTGGCGCGGAGATTTAAGGAACAGACTTGGGACTGGAAGATCACTGGCTTGCACTGGAAGAAATGTGAATGAGAAGCCCTCCCCCCCATGTCAGAGAAAGTGAGGAAGGTGTCCTTGAGCAAGACACATCATTCCGAACTGGTCCAGAAGAGCACATCAAACTGTGAAGAAAGAAGCTTCCACATCTTCTCAAAAGTCGAACATCTCGTAGAAGTACTCCCTCTGCAGCGGCTGCCAGTCTCAAGATGCACACGAGGCCAAAGGGCACGATGGTTCACGCGTTACATTTACATTTCTCTCATCGCATGCACTCTCCCAGAGGGAGCCCCTCGGTTCATCCTCGAATCCAGACGCACGCCATCGCACATCACGCTGCTCAAATCCCGGGGTGAAAGGGGTTAAAAGTTTTCGCTGCAATAAAGAGGGCCCGGCTTATCCCCGCGTCTATTTATAGAATCGCACACACGCGAGATAATCACATGTGCGCGCACGGCGAACAAAGAATCATAACATGTGGTCTCCCGTGTCGCTTCTCCTGTCATGTGACACGAGCACGATGCCTCGCCGCCGGCTGATTCGAGCCCCCGGGTCGCCGTGGTCGTCCGGCCCGTCCACCGACGTGTCGTTTTCCAATCCGACGTGTCGTTTTCCAATCCGACCCGTCGTTTCCAAAATTGTCGAACCTCGGTGAACCCTCCGGTGAGCAGAGCCAGCCAGCCAGTTCGCCCCCCCCGTCCCATGTGCCACCGACTTGGCTGAACACTACAAACAGTCCATCCCAGAACAAACCCGCCCCCCCTCGGGTGGTGGTGGTGGTGGGGGGGGGGGTGTCTCTTGTGCATAGAGCGACCCCCCCCCCTACATGCACAAGCCCTGCTTTGTCCTTGTGCAAATGGAGCGCAGCACCCATCCCATCCCGCCTCCAATAACAAACGCCCAGTCCTGGACTTCAGACGGGGGTTTCTGTGTCCCGGCTACATTCGAAAAAGCTCCGTTTTTAATTGGTATTGGCACAGAGACGGCATGAGAGGGAGGGGGGGGGGGGGAACAGGACGTGTCTTTTGTACCCCCCCCCGTCTTTTGTCGCGTCCCGGCTGAGAAACGGGATACGCTGACCTGTCCAACGAGCTGTCGGCGGCAATTACGGTTTACACCGCCTCCTCGGAGCCCTGTCTTTGCCTTCTGACACCACCGTGCCCAACACCGAAAACACCAAATGTGAACCGGTGCACCTGTGACTCTGTCTGCACAGTCGCTGCAGAGCGACTGTCATCTCACACGCCGTGTGGGCGTTTGTTGTTCCGAGGCATTAGGCCCGGCCGCCGAGGCTTTAGAGTTGCATCACCGATCGCCTAGCAACCGCGTGTACACGTCCATTAAGAATCGACCGCGCGAAAATAATCACGAAGCAGGGTTTTTCCTGGGTCAAAATGGGTCTTCGGTGCTCCCCAAAAAAAATTGTTGGCGCGCGCGCACGGTCTCTGTATTGCCATGTCACCGTAATTAGCAGACATCTATGTTTTTTTTCTTCTTTTTCCATAAATAATGGAGGCAATGCTTGAGGAAATCATTTTGCGTAAAATAGATCGGCTAATAGATTGACAATTAGAGATGCACCGATCAGGTTTTTTGGTGCCGATCACCGATCACTGAAATCAGTATCTGCCGATCACCGATAATACCGATCACGGTGTCGATTGAAGCATTCTATTTATTGTGTAGCATTATTGCCTAGGACTATGAGGAAATACATATATAAAGCAACTCAAACATTAAAGAAATTACAGATTTCTTTAAACATTTAGGACTTTTACTTTGAAAAATGTTCAAATTGAAACATTACAATTGTTTGATTGCTATTATCGGGGATTTCAGATATGTATGGAACACATCTGCATCATTCATTTCCTGGAACTCTTGGGGAAATCTTTATACAGGACTTTGTTTAACATACAAAAGTCTGACTTATTTTTATAAACTCTTCCTTGGTGCAGTAAAAATGTTTTAATGTTAGCATAATTTAAGCTAAATCTCAGAAACGATCTATAAAGATACAAAATCAGTTCATTGTTTTCTTGTATGTTATTTAGTGTATGATTTGTCGACATCTTATTTTGAAAAACGGATGTTGTTTCACGTGGTTCTATCCGCTAACTTTGCAAAACCGGATGTTGTGTCACGTAAATCCTTCCGCTAACTTTATCAAAAGCCTCGCGCTCCCGATGGAATGCGTTTACCGTGAGCATCAGCCTATAGGGGCAGACATGTGAGAGTCGGCTGAGTCGACCCAGTGATTCAACTCGGGGGACGGGGACGCCGCTCGGTGGTGAGGATCCCCTCTGACCTCTCACTCTGCGGCCCTCGCCGGGCGCATCGTCTCCGTTGCGATGCGCCGCGATTGAAACGTCTCTGATAGTTCTCGCAGATGTTACGTCATCTGATCGGCCGTTTTGAGAACGTCGATCAAAACCGATAATGGTAATATCGGCCGATATGGATCGGCGCCGATCAGATCGGTGCATCCCTATTGACAATAGTCCAGGTGTATTCGTGCACGTCGGGCTGTTGAGTGACCAGCAGCTGGCCGCTCTGTCCATTCACCTCACAGTTGCGTATTGATCAGACAAGAAGACACGCTTATCAACTCGATTACTATTGATCAAAACAGAACGAGGGTTCTGCTGTAGCCTCCTTGAAACATACTATTGAGAACATATTCGCTGACATGCACGTGATGAACACAGGTTTTTTTGTTGTTTTTTCCATCGCGGACTTTTTTTGCCTTAGGCGCTCGGGAAAACGGCGTAGGCGCGCGCCCAAATGTTCTCTATGCAGGATAAACCCTGCTAAGTATACGGAAAGTGTTCTGAGTGGCGTATGTCAAAGGTGACGTGTGCAGGTCAGTTCAATCATTTTTTGTTTTTATCCTTCTTTTATCACACTAACAATAATTGCTGCACTGGGTCCCAGAATGCACCGGGGCAAAACATGCTTGACGCACATGGTTAGAAATAGAGCCTCCAAAGTTGCGTATTCAAACGACGGCGTTCGCGGAAAAGCACAAAGAAGCGCTCACACGCACCGCGGGTAAACTGCATTACCGCCGCTTCCCCCGGCATGAAACGGGGGTCACGCGGTCGTTGGAAATCTCGCGCAGGGGCCACCCGACCTCTTTTATCCGTGACGTCACATTGGCGACCCGGTCTCTTCAAGGAGAGGCGTCTTTGATTAATCGTATTGTTCCTGTCGGGTTCACCTTGGACGAGTCACCCCTGGACGAAGCAGCCAGAACGGAAGTGCGCTGAATGTAATGAGGCTGGAGCATCCTTCCTCCCTTCTTCCTCCCGTCTTCCTCCCTTCCTCTGTCGCTCCTTTGTGGCACGGACATCTCGTTCCTCTCCCGCACAACAAAGACCTCTGTCAACACGGAGCATGCAGGCCGGAGTGGAGCCCCATCCTGTCTCTCTTTCACCGTCACACACTACGCTCAGCAATGCAGCAGACGGGGCCCTCCGCCATTTAGCACCACCCTCCTGCACCCCCCCCCCCCCAGAGAGCAGATCATAACATGCATGTTTTTCAACGAGCGGTAGCTGCATTAGCTCGAGCCGACTGACTCTGCCTGAGGCGAGCCTAGGCTATTTATAGCTCCCTGTCTCCCGATGCCTGCCCAGAGGAAAGAGGAGGATGGAGGGAAAGAGAGAATGGAGGGAGGGAGGGAGGGAGGGAGGAAAGGGGGCTGCTGGGTAACAAGGCTACATTCAAGATTGATGGCCCCCGTACCACGACATGGGGCACTTCTCTGCAAGCGCGTGGCGATTGTGTTTGACGCGTGTGTGTCACACCTGCGTGGCCTCCGCATGCGTCTCGGGTTTCAACCGCGCGGCCCGGACCGAAAGCGTATCCGCCGTTTGTCATAACTAACCGCGGACCATGACTCCCCACGCTCACAGGTTAGAGATGTAAAGCTGAGACCGGCAACAGCAACACCGGCTCGGGAGGACTCCGGGCCACAGGTGTCATGACACATTTACATCGCAAAAAAACCAGTGTTTTCATTTGAATAGCCTCGTCCAGAGATATCCGCTGTCATGGGTGTGTTTGTTTTGGGGAGGCAGGGACGTGCGAGGTGGCCTGACCCCCCCCCCCCCCCCCGCATATTTGACGGTTAAAAACAACAACAAACCGATTAATTCTGATACGTTAGAATCAGAATCAGAATTGTATTTATTGCCAAGTAGGTTTACACCTACCTGGAATTTGTTCTGGTGTATAGGTGCATACAGTGAACATAAAATGAACATAAAACATGAAACACAATAAGTACTATACAAACACAATAAGTACTACAATACAAAAAGCAGGGCAGGAGTGCAGGCAGTGATATCTGGCAGCAGCTGCCGGTGAGAAGACCACGGTGAACAGAAACGGGACCAAAGATGAGTCCTCGCCCTGGTCCCGAGGGATTGGTGCATCATGGGTGCAGCCATTCATGCAAGGTGGTGCGAGACGAACACACACACACACACACACACACATACATAATCAGCGCACAACGTGTCCTCCAGCTTTATGGCCAATTAAGTGTGTTTGTGTGTATGTGCCAGTCTGGTCCAGGGAGAATTCCAGAAATAGATCATGCACAGTGAGACACTCTCCTGTTTCCCTCTTTTATTCCCCCAAAGGGATTTGACATGGGTTTCCATCTCCCATCCAAAGGAATAATTGCATGTTTGAGCGCCTCAGATGTCACTCAGCCTTGTGCTCAGAATATATATATTTATCTATATCTGTATTTATATATATATATTTATATGCATGGATCAGGTGCCCATGATTACTAAAAAAGACATGCACATATAGAGAATGTGTGTGTCGGTAGTCGCAGATTGGTGTGCAGCCGCCATGCATGTCAATTCCATCCCCTCCTCTCTCCTCCTTTTTTTGGGTCTTTTTCGGGTTTTTTTTTGCTCCATCGCCTCATCTTCATCACCTCTCTCTCTCACTCTCTCTTTCTCTCCCCTCCTTACCTCTGTCTTCCCCCTCTCCCCAATGCGTCCTCCGCCTCCTCCTCTTCCTCCTCCTCCTTCACCCCCTCTCTCTGTCGCTCTGCTTTTTATAGCCATGTCTTCCCAGGGCTCGGCAGCTACAAAAGCCTTTTCATGTTGCCACTATAATTACAGCCTACACACTTGCACACCCACGCGCGCACACACACACACACACACACACACACACACACACACACACACACACACACACACACACACACACACGCGTGCATACAAACACAGGAGGGCGGCCACGGCCGTGTGTCTTTGTGTCTGCATGTGTGTGCGTTGGGTGTGCGCTCTCCGCATGTGCTGTTATACACAAAAGGGTGAGCTATTTTTACCACTCTCCCTCCCACCCCTCGTCTCCATCCCCCCCCCCCCCCCCCCCCCCCTTCATCCCTCTCCTGCTGCTGCTGCCAGCCACATTTGCTATGCTGAGCACAGGCGGTGTCAGTCGAGCCCCACCATCCCTCCTTCTCCTCGCACACACACCGAACTCGCACACAAGCACAGGGGAGCCGATGAAGGCTGCTCCCTTCGGCGTCCCTCCGATTCTCGGGCTTCTCTCAGAGCGCCCCCGCAGCCGACAGTTCAGCAGCTCGCTCCTTTTTTTCTCCCCGCTGGTCATGCAGCGGGCGGTCGCTCGGGCGGCGGGCGCGCGCCTGCAGCCTCGCGGATGACCTGAAGCCCGCCCGCCCCGCACCGGACCGCGCTCTCGACCGCCTGAATTAGAGCACGCTTTGTCGCCGGCGGCCCGTCTCAATGTTGCGGACCATATTTGAAGCGGAGTGTGCTCTCTCTCCCGCAGAGGGGATCCTGGGGAAGGAGCAGCCGCTGGAGGTTCTGAAGACGTCGGCGCTCAACCACATCCCAACAGGTTGGACTCTGTGTGCATGTGTGTGTGTGTGTGTGTGTGTGCGTGTGCATGAGCTTCTGTAAACCAAAGACAGTGCATGTGTGTGTATGTGTGTGCACCTACGTGATTTCACTATTAACCGCATCCTGTACAACTTTGCATGCATATGTGTTGTTCCTGGAGCGGCTCTGATTTCCATCCAGCTCCAATTATCAGAGCGACCTCCTCACTTTGAATGCCGTCCGTTCTCACATCCACGAGCACGGCCGACCCCTAGTTGCTCGTGGATTTTTAATAAGTCCAAAGAAGAGTCTTGCGCGGTTTTGATTTATGCAGTGCCATTTTGTTGAATGAAAACGCAGCCGCACCGAATGTTGGCGCTCGGCTCGTGAGCTCGCGTGAAACTGTTGTCGAAACGACTCGAGAGGAACGGCCGCCGGGAGCATGAAGCGAAAACAAAACAAGTACATTGAGACTGTCTTGGTGAGGCGTTTGCTGCAATTCCCCCCCGAGACAGGAGCGGAGATAGTCCCAAAACAGATCGGAGCTTCCTCTTATTTAGTGAAAAATATCGATATAAATAGGAGAAAATAGGCTTCTCTCTCCAAATCCCCATCTGCTGCCATCATTCTTTCTCCTTTTGCAAGAACACAGTCACAAACATCACAAAGTGTTGCGCCGTATTTACAGAAGCTTCCTCCACCTCCAGTCCATACAAACACTGGCAGGGTGGAGGAGGAGGAGGAGGAGGGGAGAGGAGGCGAAGCTGTGAGGCGAGAGTACACAAATGGAAGGGGCACAGATGGAGATGAGGTAATCTGAAGGAGAAACAAGTCTGTGGTAATATATGCATAATGCATTATCTGATTCCACGATGAGGACGCTTAAATTGCCCCGTGCTTTTTCATTTATCACCGCGGAGAACCATTTTTTGATTCCCCCCCCGTCCCCCGTCAGAAAAAATAATGGAAATAGTGAAAGTGCGATTCATAATTTACGGCCCATGCTGCTCGTTGGCTCCTGTGATGCAACGGAGAGAAGCAGGAAGCTGCGGTTCAGCACTCTGTTGCTCTGGAAGAACAAATGAACGATAACTTCTTCCTCGCTTTGACCCAAAGCCCCGTTTTCTCTCTCGTCCCAGAACCTTGTTGTCTGGTTCTTTTTTCTCCTTCTGCAACGTCTCCGGCGAGGCTGATGAAATATTGAAATTGACTGGAGTGACTTCATCGGATATTCTCAAAATCTGTTGTCTTGGATACAGAGCTGACGGGCACCCCCCCCCCCCCCCCTCGACTGTTTGGATGCGCACCTGTTTAAAAAAAATGCAATTGCTGCGTCATTGAAGTGTCGAGCGCGCGCCGCTTTTCTTTTGGGGATGCAAAGCGGTGGTCGGGGAGCATCACGGCTCAAAGCAAACTCACCCGGGTTTGGTTTCACGCAAAGCAGCCAGCGCCGGTCGCTTGCAATAACTGTGTGTGCTCACGACGCGTTGAGCCGTGAACCTGGAGACCTCTCGACAAGAGAGGAGCTGAAACAGCAGCCGTACGTAAACAAACCGCTGAGCTCCAAATATGCAGAACGTCTCCTCTGTTGTAAATGACATTTCGTTTCGCTGACGCTTTTATCCAAAGCGAATAACCATCATGTTACAATGCTACAGAGAGCAACTCAGGGTTCAGTGTCTTGCTCAAGGAGACATCGACTAGGGCGGGGATTGAACCGCCAACACCCTGATTGAAAGACAGACCTGCTACCCACTGAGCCACAGTCAACCATGTTTGGGGTTTGGGCTGTTGGTGAATGGACAGAGGGAAGTGTAGAAGCAAACTGTAGGAGAGAGAGCGAGAGAGAGAGAGAGAGAGAGAGAGACGAAGGTCCCACGGCTCGAATAGAATTTCTCTTCATTTTTCACCGCCGCAAAGCTGGAGAGCTGCAGCAGATGAACTGGTCAGCCGATGAAGTTCTTAAGTGGCCCATAAAATGCCTCGTCTGGAGCGCAGGAGCTTTGGAGGCGATCACTAGAATGTCAGAGCATTGGGAATAAGTTAGGGCACGGTCTTAAAAATGTCGTCTGACCAGCAGTCCAACACCAAAGCGGGGACAAAGTCATTTTTTGGGTGTTTTATTATTATTATTAACGCTTCCCACACGAGCGTGAACTGTGCAGCGTAAACACTCGCGGGCCTCGACACATCCTCGCACGTCCCTGCACCTCGACGCCAAACCTCCACCCGTCAGGCTCCAGACGTCAGCGGGGGCCGCGACATGTCGGAGCTCACCTTCGGGGCAGAGCGCGGCCCTCCCTGCCCCCCCACCCTGTCGTTGGCGTTCCAGTCTTCGCTCCCCGAGAGGTCACCGCGATCACAGTCGGCCTTTTTCCCCCCCCGCTGCGAGCTCATAACCAGGATGTGCTTGTCGAAAACAACACCAAACGAGCGTTTGCATTTAGGCAGAACTCTGAGATAACGTAGGCGGATGTTCACGCATCCCACCCTCAGAGACCAATCAGTACGCCGGCCGCAGCTATTTCCCCCCCGTCAACAGATGTGCTACTTGTTGGCTCTCATCTCTAAATTCACCGCGAAGCCCCGTGCACAATCTCTCCTCTTCTTTGTCGTCTCTTTGCATGCGTTAAAAAAGCATAAGGAAAGAAAAAAAAAGCTTGTCTCGTCTCAGCGTGACGTCTATTAAGCCCGACGAGTGCGGAGGCAGTCGGACCGCGGGATGTGCGCTCGGAGAACCGGGGCCTCAAACCGGAGACGCCAAGCCTCGGCATTGTCTGGTATTAATAGATCGGCAATTGGAGCCAGAAGAGTTGTGGAGCGCGCCGGAGGGGTTGTAAACAGATTGTGATCCGTTGCGGGGAGATGGAGCGAAGGAAAGTGAGTGAGGGAGGGACCCGCTGAAGGAAGAGAGGGCACGAAGGAGGAGGATGAGAGGAGGGAGGAGAGCTACCTGCCCGGAGGGAGAGAGGTCAAGGAGTAAAGTTTCGGGCAGAGAGAGGAAGTAAAAAAAAAAAAAAAAGATTCCAGAGAGAGGGGAATGAAAAAAAACAACAACACTCGGATCACGATGAGTTCTACGCGGTGGAGCGGAGATCCAACCGCACGCCTCAAATATGTTCCATATCAAAACCGAAGGAAACTTTGAAGCGCTCGAAAGGAAAGGAGCGAACAGAAAGAGACGCAGACTAAAGTACCTGCTCCTCTCAACCGAGCGTTGGCTCCGGGTGAGCTGTCAGCCGCGTGAAGCTCCTCCGCTCCCCCGCCAGACGAGACGGGAGCGTCCCCCCCCCCCGCTACCCGCTACCCGGCACACATCTGTGAGCCGAGGTGCGTGTCTGAAGGCGAGATGTGCCGAGTTTATCTTCGCCAGGTTAGTCTGATGGGCCGTGAGAGCTTTTTAGATTCCGCCGTGCGTGTTACCGGGTAGTTTAGCGCGCGTGTGTTTCGACCTCTCGTGGCGCCTTTTATTGAGCGCGACCTGTTACAGCTCTGCAACCAGTGATTGTTTTCACCATTGATTCGTCTCGTAATTATATTCTGGCTCACGTTATCAATTGTTTGGTTAAAAAGCGTCATAAGAAAGTGAAAAATGCACATTAAAATTGTTTAAATGTGTCCAAAACTCAAAGGCAATCACTCCATTATGAAGAACAATCGGCTCACTACCACACATGTGTTGCACTGTTGCTTGAAAAGCTCCTGAAATGGTGAATTGGTCATCAAAACAGGGCCTTGAATAACTTCAATATTGTCTCACAGTTATTCTCCTAGCTGAACCATCTTTTGCTGAAGGTCGTCTTGACTCATTTGCAGCTAAAGATGTGAACGTTTTGCATGAAGGACTTTTCTACGCGCATGCATGGACACACACAATATTTGTGAAAAGAAACATCAGAATACGAGACCGGCGCTGAAATAATGAGATGCAAAAATACAGTAGCAAACTATTATCTGACACTAATCCCACATTATTCTTTTGTTTTTTATGATCCTCCATCTTGGGGTTTTATTTGTTTGGGAAATGTTGGCAAATTCCAGGCCAGGAATTTGAGCACTGGGTATTAAAACCACATGGTTATTATAGGGGGAGGGGGAGGGGGGGGGGCGGACACATGCAGCTAAATGGGACGCAGGAGATATTTGATGCACTACAACCGGCGTGGAGGGTTTTCCTTTGCCTTTGGAAGCTAGGGGAGCAGGTCGAGAGACAGAGTGAGTGAGAGAGTGCTGTGTGTGTGTGTGTGTGTGTGTGTGTGACGTTGGTTCCTGGAAAAGCAGAGGGCTGCAGAATAAACAGGCTGCATGCCTGAGACTGCCCTGTGATGTCACCACTGGGCAAGCGAGGGACGAGGGGAGGAGAGAGAGAGGGGGGAGAGAGAGGGAGAGAGGGGAGAGGAGAGGAGAGAGACGCCCAACATGAGAGGGGATGAACGAGGAGCAAAAAGCGTCGGAGGTGAAGAGCAAGAGGAGAAGTCAGATGAGCAGCGGACGGAGCGAGCTGTCATTCGCAGCAATAGACTGAAGGAGGTGCAGCGATAAGGAGGAGAGAGGAGGAGGAGGAGGAGGAGGAGGAGGAGAGCACCGATGGGTACGTTCACCGACGCCACCTATTCCCCCGTCTCTATCCGCATCTCCCTCTCGCCGGCGTGACAGAGACACGCGGCGCGTTTGTGTGCGTCACCATCGCTGTGTGTGTGTGTTGTGTCAGGGACTCGATAACCAAGAGGAACATTTTGTCCGGGGACTGTGCGTGTCTGTTTGTGTGTGTGTCTGTTTGTGTGTGTGTGTGTGTGTGTGCATACGATTGTGTGCATGAGTTATGGATTTGCACGAGGTTGGAGCCTTTGTGAGTTTGTGCAGCTTGTCACATCTCAACTGTCCCTTCTTTTTTAAATTTTTCTATCATTCTTTTTCTTACTAAAGCGACTCATAGATGAGACAAAGAAAGAGACAAAAAGAAAAGAAATATAAACCCTTGTCCACCCTGAAGTCACCAGGCGTGGTGCATGTTTACCTGAGACGTCAGCTTGAAGCCCTGAAGCCTGAACACGGAGTCCGTGGCTCCTTCCAGCCTCCAGCCTCCTGAAGCGACTGCAGAGTGACTCATACGGATCCAGACATTATAATATACCTCTGTAAATACATTTCCTGTACTTTCTCGAGATATTTATATTTTTCAGGAATCCACCCTCTCGCTGTCAAAACTCTCTTTTCATGTCGTGGAATGGTGATTCACGACTCGAGGAGTCACTCTTTCCGAACGAGCGCTCTCTCCTCTCGCCCTCCTCGGTCTCATCAACCGGCAACACTTCGAACCGGCGTCGTCGACCCCTGAAGCGAGCGAGGGGTCCGCAGAGCAACCGGCGATGAGGGCGTCGCTGCACGTCGTTAGAGATCGGGCGCCTCGTCAGTCAGATTCACAAATGGCAGAAAAAACACGGCGGGCTCCTTTTTTTTTTTCGTGGAAAGGAGACTAATTGTTATAGAAAGAAGAAGACTCGGGAGAAAGAAGAAAAAAAGGGGGGTTGGGGGGGGAGTGAAAGAAGTCATCTTATGACGAGGGAAATGTCAAAGCTCATGTCCCGCGGGTTGAAACAGACACTAATTCTCACTTTGGACAGATTGTGCACACATTAAGGAGAGAGAGTCCCGCCTCACATGTTGTTGTCATCCGGCAGACCCTCTGGGACCCGTTGCATGTTGTTACTCTGGAGGGGGGGGGCAGGAAGCACGGTGTGATGCACGGTTGCAGTGAAGACGATGTTCAGAAGGGGAAGAAGAGGAAGCTGTTTCCACCCAGAGGATCCTCCACGAACGCTTCACCTTTTCAAACGTGGCCCCCGCGTCGTCGTAAATCGAGCTAAACGGATGCAGGAAAGAAAAAAAAACTCGTGAGCGGAGAGGGGAAGATTCCAATAAATAAAAAAAGGGTGTTTACCGTCACCGAAGCCTCCGCACACACGATTTGAGTTCAAGCACGACGTCCGCTTAAAAAAAAAGAGAATCCTGAGAGAATCCCTCCAGGCTTTTAAAGGCATAAGTGTCAATTTGCCGGCGGATAGAGCTGGCTGTGTGCTCCGCCGTGTGCTCCCCTCATGCGAGCGGTCTGTTTGGTCGTTTGCGGCTCTGTGAACCAACCGATGCCGCCAAGTGTGCCAGCGGCGGCGTGTTTGCCTCTTTTTATCAACACAAAGTTTCGGGGGGCAAGTATCTCTGGCTCTCCGCCGGCGCTCTCTCTAAACATGTAGGTAAATAATCAGCCGATCGGCTCTCTGTTTATTCGGATTAAAACGGGGAGGAAGCCGCGTGATTGGAGGGCTTCCTGTGCAGTGATGTGTGGGTGGCTCCAGGCCCCCGCGCCGCCGCCGGGTCAATGCGATCTTTGTCGGGTGCCGGCCGGGCGGCGCGTGGAGCTGCAGCTTCAGCCAAAGGTTGTTCTTCTTTTTCCTCTCTCATCGCTGCGGATGTGAAGCTTTATTGATTCCCATATGAAGATGATGTCGTCACCTCGGCGACAAAGAGGTCAGAGGTCGGGGGTGAGCTTTAGAAAAAACACTCTGCTGTCACTTATAATTTAGACGGTCGTGACACTAAAGATTTCGACCTTTTGCTCAAATAACAGTCGCTGCTCGACACATGAGACGTTGGTCGTGTTGCACGTCGGTCTGAAGCTGCTCGTGTCCCCGTCTGAGTGTTCCAGTCAGAGCCTCGGCAGTTTTAATTCTTTAGTTTCTACGCAGCTGTGTGATTTCCTTCACTAAAGCTGGTGAAAGGAAACTAATTGATGCGAAGCGTCGTAACTCTTCGTTGCCGCTCGGCGGCAACAGGTATCTCCTTCATATCGCTCATCCCCGAGCATTCTGATGAGCTTTAATGTAATCCTATCCAGCTGTACAATGCCAGGGTGCCTTCTAGCTTAGCAATTCATGTGCCAACGTCTGTCTGTCCCCCCCCTCGCAGTGGACATCAACTCGGCGCTGCCCCTGCGTCTCCCTCCGGCCGCCATCCCCATGGACCTGCGCGTGGACCACCACCACCACCAGCAGCAGCAGCAGCAGCAGCCGGTGTCCTCGCTCTCCCCGTCCGGTCAGCAGTCGCCCGGCCCGGGGTTGCTGGGGGGCTCGTGCCCGGCCGGCGGGGGCGTGCGCGAGCAGCAGCTGCAGCAGGAGCTGCTGACCCTGAAGCAGAAGCAGCAGATCCAGAGGCAGATCCTCATCGCCGAGTTCCAGCGGCAGCACGAACAGCTCTCCCGCCAGCACGAGGTCCAGATCCAGGAACACATCACGGTGCGTCAGTTAGCGGACTTCAGTCTAACCCTGAGGTCTTTACTGGAGTATTTCTGTTACACGACTTTCTCCCTCCATTCGCCCCCTCAAAGGTTCAGTGTCGAGCTCATCCGACCTTTACTTTTTAAGGAAGATAGCGGCGTCAATCGATGGAGCTGCAGAGCAACAGCATCCAACAGCAGATGCAATTAAAGTAAAGAGTAAGCAGCAGGAACCAAACCTATTTAGAAGTTGAGTAAACAAAGCAGAGGCAGCTCTTGATTTAGCCTTCTTCTTCATTAACTGACCTCCGTCAGCCTAAAATCACTTTGCTCCGAGCGAAGAGGCGGCGGAGGACGAGAAGGCTGCGCTGGCTTCTTTTTCACCTTCAGAGACGGATAACAGCGGGCGAAACGACGGCGTTTAGATCCACCACCTGTCTGCGACTTTACTTTAAAATGCAATATTCCAAATAATACAAATAATTGCATATGCAGAGCAGCTGTCTGGCTCCTTCACTGGAGCGCATTTGAGTCAGACTTCATGTTCACGCTATCCAAGTGACCTGGAAATACAAAGTGAATCTAGATCAGCACGCCCACTCGGGGAGGCTCTAATACATCGGGGGCTCCCGGAGCTCCGGAGGGGCTGAAATGTCACATAAAGATATTCCAGTGTTTGTTACTACTTTTTTTTTTGGTTCAGGACTGAGAATAAAATGTCTAAAAATGGATTTCAGTGTGCAGGATGACATTAGTCTGAGTGTAATGGTTTTAATGGCTCCCGTGGAACGTGGTTCACAGTGGACATGTTTCTTTGATTTCTTATTGTCTTCTTTCGACCGCCTTGTCGTTCCTCCTGTTTTTACTTCCTTACTATCTTCCTGTTTTCCTTCTTTCTTCTCCCTCTCTTGTTTCCTGTCCACTTCCATTTCTCTTCCTTCATCACTTCCTGTTTTCTTCCTTTCCTCATTTTTTCACTCTCATTCTCATTCTCTATTCCCCCATTTTCTTCCCTCCTTAATGTCCTACCTTTGCTCCTGTTTTCCTTTTCTTCCTCTCTTCCTTCCTGACTGTCTTTCTGTATTCCTTTCCTCTTCTACTTATTTTCTACATCTGTATCTCCCTGTATTACTTCCTGTCTTCTTTTTTTTTGCCTCTTCTTAATGCCCTTTTTGTTTTCCTTCCTAGCGACTTTCTCCTCTCTGCCTCTCCCTTCTTTCCTGTCTCCTTTCTGTCTCCAGTCACCCTTCTTATCTTTCTTACTGTCATCCTCTCTTCCTTCCTTGAATTGTTCTTCCTTGCTTTCTTGTTTCTTTACTCCCTGTCCTTCATCCTTCTTGTCCATCTTTCCACTCCCCTTTGCTTTCTCTTAAGTTCCTCTCTTTGTCTTTTCATCTCCTCTCTCCTAAACGCTCCAATCTCCTTCCTCTCTTCCATCTCCTCTTGTTCTCTGTCGGGTCGTCCTGTGACACTGAGGGACGAGTGATGCTGTCTGAAGGGCCGCCTGGCCTGTGGTGGGGCTGCAGGACCACTCAGGTGGAAGCCATGACGCACAGCCTGAGCCTCAATCAGCCCCATTCACTGCCCCTGTGGACACACACACACACACACACACACATACACACACAAACACACAGGCGTTAAAACATACACTTCCTCTCAAATGTCAGCAAACACACACTCACACGATGCCCGGTTTAGAGACACACACACACACTCACTCACTCCTCAAATGTCTCAAACACACACATTAACACACACATTTCTCGCAAGTTGACAACAGGTAACCCTCATGAATTGAGAGCGATCATGAAGCTCTTTGCAGTATTAGTCATCTGTGTGTACATCTCTGGTCCACTGAGCCACAGGGGATTGGTGTGTGTGTGTGTGTGTGTGTGTGTGTGGAGGTTACTTTGAGTCAATCCCCAACGTTGATCAAAAGACACAAAGAAAGGGCCCCTCGTTGGACGCCGGCCATGAGAGCCCATGTGCTTTTCTCACGAGCCTCTTCCTCACCTCCTCTCACCTTCAGCCACTGATTTATTCACAGACTTGTCACCAAGCACTTGATTTTTTTGTTGTTGCCCTCACTGGAAACACAGGAGCGTCTGTTGACTGCGTTTGGGAAAAAAAGAAGAAGTTGATTACGTGCAGTTACGGCGAACTGATTAAATATTGCCATTGGGTGTGTGGCGATAAGGGGAAGAGGAGGGCAGAGCGACGGGTCCTCACAGAGGTCATTTAGGAGCACAGATAGCTGGAACTATTCATTCTACATCACAGTGGCATTGAAGAGTAATTGGGACTCTTGCCTTAAGTCGAGGAAGTGTCTTAAAATGGTGAAAACAGCTTTCAGTTTGCATCAGCGGCCTTTAATTGATGCTTTTCTGCACAGTGTCTCATTCAAGGACACTCGAGTGAGACCAAGGTGTTGCTAAACACATTTGAGCTTCTACAGCAGATATTAAATGTGACCTTTCTGGATGAGCCGTGGAACAACAGAAAAGTTTTTTAGTTGTAGTTCATTGAAAAGTGACGAACAGATTGGATTATGTGTCTTGCTAAAGCTTCAGCCCCAGTTAAATTGTTTATGTTTATTTAAAAGGCTTGTGGCCTCAAGTTTTTATTTCATTGCAACGTTTTTTTGAAATTTCATTGCGTCCAACAGCTGTCAGAGTTAATTATTTCTGATGGCAACTTACCGGGAGTGGAATGTAAATTGATGTTTAAAGAGGAGAAAGTAACGAATTATTTACATTTAGATTGAAAAACTAGAAGGATCTCAGACCTAAGAGCGAGAAGTGTCCTCCTGTTGTGCCGAGTTTGCATAAAGTTTGAATATGTGTTGAAGCTGTTGTTCTGACGCTTCCTCCTGCAGCAGCAACAAGAGCTTCTGGCCTTGAAGCACCAGCAGGAGCTGCTGGAGCATCAGAGGAAGATGGAGAACCACCGTCTGGAGCAGGAGCTGGAGAAGCAGCAGAGGGAGCAGAAGCTGCTGCTGCTGAAGAACAAGGAGAGAGGACAGGAGAGTGAGTCGCACATGGGGAGACTTTGAGGAAGCGCCGGAGTTTGTCCACCAGACATCTGATGGGAATAACTCAAAACCCGTTTTCTTACTGCACGTATCCAAAGTACATGAAACGCCCAAAAATCCAGATAGTTTGAGTTTTTCTCTCGATGTGTATTTCACACATTAACGAGCAGAGCGGTGGATAGCGGAGCTTGTTGGCCTTACCTCACCACACTAAAGATATCAAGAAAACAGTGTGAGTGTTAAACGCCACATTTCAAGTATGTTAGTGAATGGGTTTTTTTGGAGGCGATAGACAGTTTGGTGGCATCGGATTCAAAACGCTCCGCGGTGGAAAGGGCCCGTTGAGATCCACAGTGTGTGTGTTTCCATTTACCGGTGGCCTTGGCGGGGGGGTGGGGGGGCTAAGCCGGCTTATTACCGCTGCCTGCTGGAGGTCTTTCAACAGGTCATTGAAAGCGAGTGGAACAGGAGTCCTTGAGAGCTGTTTACACACGGTATGGAAAGCGGCTCGGATCGAGGCTGCATCCGTGGAAGTCGAAAGTCGAGTGGGAGAGAGTCGGTGTGTTTGTGGCAGAAATTGTGCTCCTTGAAGGCTATATATATATATTTGCAAGCCTTTTATTCTTTTAATATTGCTGATTATGGCTATAAGAAAACTCAAATATCCTATATATAAATATATATATTTATATATGAAAAAGTATACTAGTAGGGTATATAAAATATGTATATATATATATATATATCTATATATAAATATATATATATATTATATATATTTATATATATATATATATATATATAATATTATATATATATATATATATAAAAATATATTATATATAAGTCCTTATGAGGTGGGGTAGGGCTGACCTTTATTCTCTTCGTCAGTTAATCTGCTCAGGGTTTTGTCAATGATTAGTTAATTGCTCAGTTTCGAAAAAGGTCAGAACATACCGGAACATGTTTTTTTATTAAGTCCTTCATTAGGTTTTGTGCCACTAACAGTTCAGAACCCCCGAAAATATTTTTCAATAATATAAAAAAAGTAAAAACGGAAGAAAAAGTAAAGGTCTCTCACACTGGAGAACCTGGAACCCAGAGATGTGGATTTTGTCTTTGGCTGCATGTACTTTATATAAAAAAGATGACTGCATATGAGGCTTATGGACATATTTGACACTTCCAATGACGGACTGCGAAACTGACCGCGTATAGAACTCAGGGCGTTGGCATGCGATCGCCAGCACAGTCGTGCTGTGCTGGCACACTTTGAAGGAAAAGTTTCTTTTTGGCTTTTGATTTCTGTCAAATTAAAATGTGAAAAACTGGATGTTAAAACTGTGACTTGTGGTGAGACATTTAAACTGTGCCAACTGCCAATAAATAACAACTCTCCTCTTCACGGAGCAGCACAAACCTTCTTTAAAAAAATATACATGCATATATAGATCTCACTTTCTTCCTCATCTTCTCTCCGCAGGCGCCGTGGCGAGCACCGAGGTGAAGATGCGGCTGCAGGAGTTCGTCCTGAACAAGAAGAAGGCCCTGGCCCAGCGCAGCCTCAACCAGGGAGGCCTCCACAACGACGCTCCCTACTGGTACCGGTGAGGGACGCTCAGCGCTTTGTCGATTGCAGGAGGAGAAGACGGGGGAGTTCGGATTTCGTTTCTCTCTCCTAACTGCAGCTGAATTATGTATTGGATGGTGTCTGTCCGCGAGCCTCTCCTGTTCCTCACCTGTATGAGTCTGGGCGGAGAGACGGACCGGTTCTGAAACAATAATGGGGAAACATGTGCACGCTCACGCACGTGCACACATAAGAGCAGGATATTGAAACCTGATGATGGGAGCTCTTACATTGAAGGCTCGGCCTTGAATGTTTATGGTGGCAGCTCTGCAGCCCTTTGCTGCTTCCTCATTTGTTTGCTCTGGCAGTCGATTGTCTGAGTAACATGGAAACATGGTGACGCAAAACCATTTATATTTATATATATTGTTTCCTACTTTTTGCAGGTTTCCTGAATTTAATATATCTTTTAGTATTTGTGCTGTTTTAAAGAAATATATATATGTTTACATTCTTTTATTGAACAAATTGAACATTGAACTGAACACAAAAGGCAACAATAAAAAAAGAGATGGTAGTTAGATTTGAAAGTATAGGCAATAAAAACACGATACATTGTGCAATACACTACACAGTGCTATTAAAATATGAAATAACACTGTAGTGGAGAGCTGGGCGTCATTTCCACACCCTTTTCTCCACCATTATGTATTTAATTTGGCACAATACAATTAAAAAAACACAATGCAAATACATAACCACACAATGTTTCATAACACCCACGAGCGTCGACTAGACCGACTCTCGCGTTCGATATCCGCCTTTGTTTCCTATTTCCGTTGCCGTTCTTCTCTCGGCCTCATCGGCCCCCTCACTTTGTGAAGAGATGTGTGTGTGCGCGTGTTTGTGCGCGTGTGTGTACATCCGCTCGTCAGGAACATGCATTTGGTCCGAGGCCAACCGGGCTTAACTTTGCCGACAAACGCCACTCTATTCTGTCGGCAGCGAGGGAACAGATGGCGGCGCAGGTCTGCGGCCGTGCCAGGGGATTGGCACGAGGCGTCAATCATACAGATCTTTGACAGCCGCGAAGTCAGTCACTGAGCTCGGAGTCCCTCGCATGTCCGCTGAGTCACGAGCGTCTCACATGGTTCTGTGATCTTGGAGGTGACACCTTTTAACTCTGTGTTGTTGTTTTTTGTTCAATAGAAAAACACAGCACAGCTCTCTGGACCAGCCACCACAGACTGGTTTGTCCACCTACAACCACCCTGTGCTGGGTGTCTACAACCCCCGGGATGACTTCCCACTGCGAAAGACTGGTACATCTCACACACACAGACACACACACACTCGCATCTGTAACGTCCAGTAGCTCACGTCTGGCATAATTTAGATGGCATCAGAGCCCTGCACCATTAATCACATGCACATTAGGCTGTCAGGGTCTCCCAGCACACCCCACATGAGACGGTTAGCGAGAGCAGAATCGTAGGTGGTTCAAGAGTTCAATGGAGTGAGTTCAATGGAGTGAGAGTGGTTTTGAACATTTAAGCACGTTTTATTAGTTTTTTTAATAGTTGCTTTTCCTTAGACGTTGTTTAAAATCAACTGTTGTCCAGCAACATCTAAAGAAAGAGCTTTATATATTTATAACTCGTATTCAGATTTGAGGCACTCAGCAGAACTGCTGTACTACTTTGTGTTGCCGGATCTTTCTGCTGCCTTTGAATTGTTGCATGATTGCTTATTAGAACTAACTGGCTCTATGAGATCCTATTTGAGGGCTGGCTCAGTTGGGAACATCTCCTCGTGTAGCGCAACAATTACTTTTGGGGTTCCCCAGGGCTCGATTCTTGGCCCTTTATTGTTTTTCCATTTGCATGCTTCTTCTGCTCTGGGTCAAGTAATTCACAACTGCAATATTTATTTTCACTGTTATGCTGATGATGGGCTCACAGTAAACCCATCAGACCTGTCCTCTGTTTACTCACTGTCTCCGAGATGTCCAATCATTCACATCCAATAATGTTTTCATATTAAAACCTTCTGATGGAAAAGAAATACAGAACATGATCTGCTTCCATTGGGTTTATGCGATAAAAATTAATTGTTTTGGCTCACACACAAACCTGTATTTATGTCTTTGTGTCCGTACATTTAACTCGGTGTGTGTTGTACTTTCGAAGAACGGATCTCTTTCAGCTTGTTAAAAACGCATTTCAACCAATTTCTATTGCAACTGCGGGCCATAAATCCTGGATTGGAATTTAACAAAACATGCCATTTGTTAAATCTGGTGTAAGAATTATCCATTTCCATCGTTTCACATATTATTCATGCTTTTTTTTTTTATGGCCCGGCTACATACCTTTTAATTATTTGCTGTTTTTCCGAAGACAATTAATGGATCGCCCTCAGCTCCCAAAACACAGTGGGGCATGGTAATTACAACATGTGATTTTTCATCGGCCTCTAATTACTCTGTTGTTTACTGCAGTAACCCTCCCACTGCACAGAGCACCGTGTTTTCTTTTAACTGGCTGACATCTCGTCAGAAGAGTGCACCGGTGGAGTAAAGTTTCCTCGAGTCTCGGCCGACAATCTTCACGTCTCCAGGCTTTCGCGCTCAAAGTCCAGAAGCCTTTGCAGTGTAAAACCAGCTGTTTGCAGGGTGCTTTAAAAAAAAAAAAAAGTTTTATAGAGATGTGTGTATGTGTACAGCGTTTTGTGTGTGTGTGTGAGTGGTGTGTGCGGTGGTGTAGCCGTGATGCAGCGGTCGTCTTACAGCGCAATTATTCACTTAGCGCGGCTGCAGCCAGCCCCTGTTGACTCGGAGCCTTCGGGCCGCTGGCTACGACGGCAGAGAGACCGCAGTTGACACTGGCCCACAGAGCCGCATTCCACCCACGGAGTGGCTGAAGATGAAGAGAGGGGAGGAAGAGAGCAGGGGAGCATGGAGGGCGAGAAGCGAGAAGCGTGGTAATCAGAGAGATCGATCGAGGAAGACGAGAGTGGCTCCACTGACCATGCTTTTTTTATCGAGGAAAACATTCGAGGTGGAGGATGGAGGGAGTGTTGGTGGAAGAGGAGAGTGGGAGCTGGCACGCAGGATTGAGTGGCACATTGATAACCACACTTCCAAAAATACCTCTTCATTTAGAGAAAGGGGGAGGGGGGGGGGGGCGGAAAGGGTTCGGAAAAAATGGCGGGAAGTGAAAGGATCGTGCCTGGAGTGTCAGTTCGTCTCCTTGATTTTCTATAAGGCTGAGCATTGTGTTGGAGAGGGGAGAACCTGTGCCACCCTGATATTTGCCCACAGCAGTGACGTGCTTTGCGGGGTTTACTTATGGTAATGCCAGCTCGGGGGAGGTTAGAGGTTCTTTTATATCACCGGCTGGCCATAAAGTAGAGGACTGGCACCCAGGGAGGCAACAGCGCTCTTTTGTGCGCGCTCCTCTTTCACCTTTTAGACATTCAGCATCGCCGATACTCTTATCCGCCTCACAATGAGAACAGTAACGACAACAGATTGATGTCAAACGTGTATTATGAGAGTAATTGTATACGGTGTTAACAGTAATGCTTTAAGGAGAGGTAATTACAGAGTATAAATACATTGAATGGCTATGCATAAAAAAAAGGGGGGGGGGGGTTGGATTTCATGTGAATCCTAAAAACCGGACTGCCATTGTGATGAAGTGGGATCGTCTGAATGTGTGGTGGGAGAAGAGTTGCGTGACAAGAGACGCTCAGCCAAACGGGCGCCTTTTAAAATCAATAACTCCTGTTATGCGGTGGACATTAGGGGGTGAGAGAGCATCTCATGTCGTAGCCTAACTGGGGCAAACCGGCCGTCCACATGGACACAAGAGCACACAGGCGGGCCGGTACCGAACATGGCACACAAGAAAGCCATGAATGCAAAGCAACATGCGGCCGCCTCAATGCGGGGATGTCACTCACAAACGCGACCTTTCACCTCTGCGATGAGGCCCATCTGTAACACGGCGACAATGCCCCGTCTGTGCATTGATATCATATGAGATTGTATGTGCTCATGCTTCCGTGAAGCCTCCGACAAGGCCTTTCATTTGGCATGAATAGAAGCACCAGTGAGAGAATCATGTCGAGCTCTATGTGCTTGGTATAATTTCCAATTATATCCAAGCGGTCATGTAGTCGCCTCGGAATGAGTTAATTAAGGCAGCAAAAAATGGAAATAACTCAATTCTATGATCTGTAAATCTCAGACAATTAGAGAAGATGGCTCCAAGACACACTTCAGTGTGACAGACACGGGATGCTCTTCCCTGAGCACCACTATATATCTTAGCAAATGCCGTATGTCTAATGGGTTTAGCGTTGTTTTGATATTCACTCTCGATCATGCAACGTATAAATAACTCAGGTTCTTCTTTAAATCATTCAATCCGTCAGGCGGAGGAATCATTCGGAGAATGAAGGTTGAGATAAACCGCATGAAGCACTCGTCAACGTCGAGTGGACGGACGGTGAATTATTAAAAAGGCTTCTATCAAACCTGAAGCTTTGATTTTGGATTTTTACGAGAGCAGACGGCAGAAACTGAGGTTATGAAAAAGGGTGAGACGGAAGACGCTTCATGTTCGGACAATCTAAACGGCGCCTCCTTTGTTGTTGTTGTTGTTGTTGCCGTAATAGTTTTTCACCAGAATCACAGATGGCAGAAATATCCATTATACCACGATGAACTAGAGGTTTGTGGCCCTTGTAATTTCATTTTGCGCAATACTTTCATTTTCGTCATTTCCTCAGATCTGAGGGTCAAATTCAGAGAGCCTCAGAAATTCTCATTCGTAGTAAAATGTGCAGTAAATTGGCTTCACACACTTGATTTGGTTGCTCTCCATCTGGACGGAGCGCTCCCGCCCACGTCGCACCTTCTTCACACTTTGTCCCGCACACTTATTTCCACACGTTTATTTTTACCTGACACTGTAAAAACATTGATTTATTTATTTCTAGAAGGACTTTTGCTGCAGGTGAAGAAGCGTCTCAGCACGTTATGTCACAATCGGGGCGGGAACTCGGATAATGAAGAGTGAAATGATCCGAGGCCGTCGACTGGCGGGGCAGAGTAAACGGAGCGTTAGTCCAAGGTCACATGCCGTTCCCTTCTCCCCGTCTCTGTGACAGTGCTCAGAAAAGACCAAAAGGCCTCCGGGCAATCAGACATGGCTCCCAAATTGCAGCTAATTGCTTTTTAGCCGCAGTGTCGTTGGGAAAATTGTTCAGAAATTGGCGTGTACAGAAAGCATTTAAAAGGAGGGGGGGGGATAGTGTCTCGCAAACAGGTTTCATAATAGAGCGGCTCAGTGGAAAGGCGCTCCAGTACACCAGTGCTCCCAGTTCAAGCCGTGAGACTGTACTTCAGGTGACTCTCCCACCCGCTAAGAGCTGAGAGCAGAAGTCGACGACGGTGTGTCATTTAATGGTTTGAGTTGAATGCAAGTGAGTCGTCTACAAAAATAACCAAAGATGGCTTTCGGCAGAGAGTCTCACAAACAACACGGCAGCATTAAAAAATAATCCGTCAGGCTGCAACAAGAACCGGTGACACGCCTCGTTACCGGTGCAGCAGATAGTCAGACACAGGCGTGGCGGCCGATCATGAGGTGAGAATACATTTAGCCTTTATTGGAGAGCACACAGACATCCCAGAATTGAGGGGAGAAAACAAAAACAGTTAAAATGTTGCACTGAGTTGTGATGAATGGCATCAAAGTCGTGATTATTGTGAAACACTGGCTTAAAAGTGATCCACGGGTCCATGTCCCCCCCTCTTTCTTTGTGGACTATGAACAAACGAATGGACCAATCACAATGTCCGCTTTCTCTCTCTCCATCCGCCCCTCAGCCTCGGAGCCCAACCTGAAGCTGCGCTCGCGGCTGAAGCAGAAGGTGAGCGAGCGGAGGAGCAGTCCGCTGCTGCGGCGCCGGGACAGCCCCATCACCACCGCCAAGAAGCGCTCGCTCGACATGGCCGGTGAGAAGACAAATGTGAACGTAATCTGCAGGCTCCTGCATTTTCTTGAGCCAGTGTTTTACTTGTGTGTGTGTGTTTCAGACTCTGCGTGTAGCAGCGCCCCCGGCTCGGGCCCAAGCTCCCCGAATAACAGCTCCATCAACATTCCCAATGAGAACGGCATCACCGTGTCAGTCTCCAACACGGAGGTAACACACACACACACACACACACACAGCGAGTCTCTTCAGTGCATCGTAGATTAAGGCAGAGAAATCTCATTCTTTCTTCCAACGTTCACAATATTTAAATGTTCTGCATCGTGGCACAAAACGGCTTCACTTCACATTCTGCATTTTCTCGTAGCGTTGCTCTTTTGTGTGGGTGCGGGGCTACAGGTTCCCCCCCCCCCCCCCGGTGCTGTTCTTCTTTCCTCTCGATTCAAACACAGATACATCATTTAAATATGCTTTCCAGGCGTCTCTGGCCCAGAGGCTGTGCAGCGGCGCCGAGCGGGGCTCCGTTAACCAGCTGTCCCTGTACACTTCGCCATCCTTGCCAAACATCACCCTGGGGCTGCCCGCCACCGCCACCGCTGCTTCCAACGTAATGGCGGGGAGGGGAACGGCTGCAGACTGTTTATCGGGGGGGATTTTGGCAGCGTGCCGTCGGTGACCGGTTATGCTCTCCCCTCGTTTCAAGGTGACCTCGGCGCAGCAGGATGGAAGTCTGCAGCCGGCCCTCTCCCTCAGCCCTCCCTTCCTCTCCGGCGGCCACTTGACCGCCTACCTGGCCGAGGCTGTAGCCGGAACGGGCGGGCACGGCGCCCACAGTCCACTGCTTCAACACATGGTGCTCATGGAGCAGAGCCCGGCACAGAGCCCCCTGGTGACAGGTAGGAGTAGTAATGGGCGCTGAATGAATGAAGCCGGTGAATAATGAGGCATAAAAGGTGTTTAATTTGTGGTGGTGGTGGTTTTGGTAAAAATGTACTGAAAAACATCAAATCGCCAACTACAACTCGGACTAAAAGTTAAAGGAGTCCTCTTTTTTTTTAATTCACTGTTTGGCCGCTCACTCTGACAGCCGACCATTCACGAGCTCAGACTAATGAACTCCTTTTCATATGTTGGCGTGCGCTATGAGAGTGTGACATGGTTGCATTGTGCGCCCCTTTCCCATCAGCTCATTCATTGACTACCACTTTGCTGCTATTTTCGGCGGGGCACCGGCGCTGAATGGCCCAATGACGCACGCACAGACGCATGCATGGTGCGTATGCGCGCTCGCTAACGTGCCGACGGGGGACGCCCACGCGCGGCGGCCGCAGGAGAATATTAACAAATGCGCTCATTTATTTCTCAGCTCGGGCGAGGAGAGAAAGTCGCGTTATCTAGCCACGGAAGAAGAACAAAATCCCCTCTCCGATATGAAGCCCTTCATATCGGCTCCGACGTCATTCAGGCGGCTGAGGAAGAAATGCTTCAGAGGAAGCTCTTTCACACACAAGTTGAAAAAAAAAAAGTGGTCTTCTCTGATATTCCCTCCGATGCTTTCCTGGGCTCGCTCCAGTCTGTTTTATTCCCCACGTTCCTCACCGGTATGGCACGCTGTTTATTTAATTCACTAATCTGTTCCCTTTCACAATAGAAAGAATCGTGGCAGCACAGATGGCAGTTTGTTATATTTATTTGGTTCACGAAATACATCTGCTGACTAATCTTAGGTCCGACACCAGTCAGAGCGGAGTTAGGAATCCGTGTGTCGCCGTGAACACGTCGTATGTTCATCTTTTATTTTGAGGAATTCAGCCCAGGAAGTCCCATGAATGCACCTGAGCACAAAAGGTCCGCCGACCCCTTGCTCAGGAGAAAAAAAGACGACAAAATAGCTCACGTCCCGCGTCACCAAATTAGGCGTTGCAGACGGAGGCCCATGCATCATTATGACACCCAGTCTAAATACTTCAGAATGTTCTGGGCTGTTGGAGTGGCGGCAGGTCTTCATCAAAACACTCACCGTCGTGTTTCTCTGCGACCGAAACATCGACCTCACCGAAACTAAATTAAATAAATTAATAAACATGTATCCTTTGCGCGTTACCTTGAATTGTTCTCTAATAGTTTGATTTTAGGGAAAAAAATAAATGAGACTTGGATTTCCAAGGATTTACTTTTCAGGGCATGCGAGAAAAAAAATGGTTTTCTTTCAGAACTCAAGAGTAATGGATGTACACATGGTCATTTTGAGGGTGAAGTATTCCTTAAAATGGAGTTGAATTCCTACAGCTCACTGATATGATGTGGGGCATATCAGACGGACCAAGACTTCTTTGTAGAAGAGCACAAGGCGTGTCTGTTCCAGGTTTACAGTCCAAATCAGTCCTTGTTGTAGTGTCATTCAAAGTTTAAGGCACTGCAAATGTTGTAGAAATCCCAGGTTTCCCTTGGAGATGACTTCCCTCATGTTAAAATGCTGCCGTCCCTAAATAGCACGGACCAAGAGCAGAAAATGAAAGCCTTTGTGACCTAATCGGACATCCACCATGAAGCCTGCGTGATGACAACAATGCTCCCTCTGTTCCTGAGAGGCGAGCGGCCTCCCGCTATGAGTCACCGCCTCCCCTTCTAACCAGACTCTTCCTCGCTTCGTTCCCCAGGTGTGAGCGGCCTGTCGATGTTGCCGGCGGCGTCCATGGCCAAGCTGCAGCGGCAGCACCGGCCCCTGGGGCGGACCCAGTCGGCCCCCTTGCCCCAGGGGAGCGCCGCGCAGGCTCACGCCCAGGCCCTGGCCCTGCAGCAGCTGGTGGTCCAGCAGCAGCACCAGCAGTTTTTGGAGAAGCACAAGCAGCATTTCCAGCAGCAGCAGCTCCACCTCAACAAGGTGAGGAGGGGTGGTGATCTCCGAGGGAGGCTTTCTGTCATGGAACGGGATCAAAAATAGCAAATCCCCAACTTGTTTTTCTCACGCGGTCATGTTATCGGGGAGCAGGTTTCTCACAGGTGATGAAAGGGGCCACAGATATATGACATCACATTCAAATGAAATTCTAAGTAATTGGGCTGCGATAAGCCACCGTGGGCCGGCACAGCAGCTGTAGTCGTTTGTGTAGGCGGCAGCCAGCAACTCAGCCAATGACGCGCTCGCGATGGACGTCTGCGACGCCTTCGGTTTTATTCTGCCGGTTGCTTCCCCTCTGGAGTGTTTACGGTCGCCCGTCCTCAGAGGCCGGTACGGGTCAACGGGTTAACGGGTTAAAAGCTGGGCGCGAAACATCCGCGTCTGTGTGGCTGCGGCCCCCGGGAGACAGTTGCCACGGACCGCGAGGTAACAGTGTGCTGCTGCCATGGCAACAGAGCGGAAGCCTTTTGCCTTTATAAGGTCGGGGAGGAAGCGAGCAGCAGCAGCCGCCGCTCTGGACGGCTCGACCTGTTGGAGGACTCGCCGGAGGAGAGGTGGGCGGATGAAACGAGGGACTTCCCCCTCATCCTCCTCCTCCTCCGCCTCTCCTCCTCGGCTCTCGCTCCCTCCAGATGTTTCGACGCTCTCCAGCAGCTCTTCACACAAACATCTCCGCCTCCGGCACGACAACCGCAGGTTTTTGTTTTGTTTTGTCGCGACAAAAAAGGAAAAATCTCCACTTCAAACGTTGTTTTATTCTAAATGCCGTCAATTTAGTGAATGAATGACTTATTTGATTGACAGAAAATTAACTGACAGCATTTAGAGCCCCTTTCACCCATGAACACCTGGCTTTTACTTCAATTGTTCCAATCAAGATAAATGACTTTATACCTGGGATATGTTCTAATTTCGGTGGGAAAAGGGCTTAATTTAGTTTCTCTCCATACAGATGCTAATACAAAAACTTATATCAAGGACAGACCCATAAACAGAGCTCTCTTTGCCTCTTTGTCCGTTATTGTGTCCAGTGATAAACTGAGAAATGCAAACAAGCAATTTAAATATGTGATGCAATGCAGACAAAGGGGGTCGAGGGAGGAGGTGAAGACAAAAATGGAGGGGGGGAAATGAGAAGTTTGTCTGGATACAGAGAAGACAAGAACAGGAGAGGAGGAGAAGGAGGAGGTGAATGCTTTAACGTCAATGCTGTCTACCAGGACACACACACACACACACACACACACCTGTAGCTCACTCTTGAGACTTCCAGCAAACACTTCTCTTGCTCGCTGCTGTTTTGTCTTCACATCATAGACTCTCTCACGCACACACACACGCACACAAACACACACACACACACACACACACAATGTACTCCACAGCCTTGAATGGCACTTGTGAATGGTCCGTGTCAGTGAGAGTGAATGAATAGACAACTGAATCACTACTCGGTGAACAGCAGGCCCCAGAAGGTGTCGATGAAAAGCAGCGCAGCGGGAGTGAGGAATGTCTCTGTTCCAACGGACACATTTTGCCCCGGAGTACAGGCGGCGGAGAGGCCCGCTCACATTCAATTGGAGCGTCCGGGTTTGAAATATCAAGCCACCAATCTTACCGAGTAATCCAAATTAAGCTTGTTAAAAGAAGAATACTGCCGAGAAAGGAGCGATTTGCCAGGAATGTTCATTCAGAGGAGAGAAGCCCGTTTTGTCTGAACGCACGTCGGAGAGACGGGATTTGTCACATCCTGCTGTTTCGATTGTGAAATTAATTTCACGTCAGAGCGTCATCCCCCCCCCCCCTTTTTCTCCGCAGATGATGACCAAGCCCAGCGAGTCGCCCGTGGGCCGCCAGCACCAGAGCCACCCGGAGGAGACGGAGGAGGAGCTGAGGGAGCACCAGGACGGAGGGGCTCTGCCGCCGGGGGTCACCATCAAGCAGGAGCCCCCCGACCCGCAGGAGCTGCAGGAGGAGGCGCTGCTGCAGCAGCACAGGGAGAGGCTGGCCGAGCAGGAGCTGCTCTTCAGACAGGTAGAGGATGGGGAGTTCAAAGTGAGACATCAAAGCATCGTCGACTTGAGACAATCAATATGAAGGTTCGGGGGAATTGATTTGCTTGGCACTGATGTATTGTGGCTGGGGGGAGTCCTTGAGAGGTGGAAACGCACACAAAAAACGGCATGAAACTGTATGGAGGACTCTTTGCCCTGAGGGAGAATCCAAGCTGTATCATTTGTTTTGGCTGCCATCTTTTGGCCATAATTTGCATGTGCAACACAGAGTACGCTGTCGTGTTTTTTTCTTCCCCCGAAACATTTACATTTACGGTGTTTCAGCTTGCCCACGATTGTAGAATTGATCTTCTTCATTGTCCCTGCGTGCGTGGTTGTGTGTGTGTGTGTGTGTGTGTGTGTGTGTGTGTGTGTGAGAGCAGCAGGCCCTGTTGTTGGAGCAGCAGCGGATTCATCAGCTGAGAAACTATCAGGCCTCCATGGAGGCGGCCGGCCTGTCCATCTCCTTCCCGGGACACCGCCCCCTGTCCAGGGCCCAGTCGTCTCCGGCCTCGGCCTCCTTCCCGATCAGCGTCCCGGCCATCGAGCCGCCCGTCAAACCCCGCTTCACCACAGGTCGGCATCACCTTCCACCGAGCTCGTTCAAGTGTCCCTGTCGAGCTGCAGCCCCCCCCCCCCCCCTCTCGTCTCATTTGAGAGGTTATATTCCACTCGTTTCTAAACGCAGAAACTCGGGACTGAAAGGAGACATTTCCATCCCCCCAAAAAAGGAGGTGAATATGCCAGAAAGAAACGGTGTCATAATTCCGGCCTCCATCTGGTCACAGTGGAGGAGCTGATCTTGCCAACAAATTATTTCTCTCGTCGCTTTTTCTTCCTCCAAGACATCTGACTCTTTAAAACACAGATGGAAATACCAAAGGATGCCACATTGTCGTGGAAGAGTGATTTATGTTCCTCTTGTTTACGGTGTTCTCTGCATATATGTTGTTGTATACTGTGCATTAATTACATCATTCACACATTACGTAGTTATTTCTGTTTTTCTTATATTTAAGAGCAACTGTGACGTACAGGGATCTGATTATTTCCGTATCTCACCAGAGAAGTCGTGAAAACACAACAAAAACAGAGGCACTCACTTCAAGCAAACATAAAACACAGAAGTGGTAAATTATCACCGTTGAGAAGCTGAAACGAGGGAATATTTCTCATGAAAATGACTGTCGATTGAAAAAAATTGTTACCGTGCCGCCATCTGTCTAATCGCTGAATAATTACGCAGTGACTGAGTGTATGTTTCTCCCGGGTGTGTGTCCCCCCCAGGCCTGGTGTACGACTCTCTAATGCAGAAGCACCAGTGTATGTGTGGAAACACCAACAGCCACCCGGAGCACGCGGGCCGGATTCAGAGCATCTGGTCCCGGCTGCAGGAGACCGGACTGCGAGCGCACTGTGAGGTACAAGAGGAGAAGACTCCACGGGGAACATCTCACGAAGAAGTGAACTGTAGACGAGAGTTGTATCCCTCTGCGTGTGTGTGTGCGTGCGTGTGTGTGTGTGTGTAGTGTATCCGTGGGCGGAAAGCCACTCTGGAAGAGCTGCAGACGGTTCACTCTGAAGCCCACGTCCTGCTGTACGGGACCAACCCACTCCGCCAGAAACTTGATTGTAAGCTCACACACACACACACACACACACACACTCAACTGTTAACATCCAGCCACTAACTGTCAATGACTGTATGACCTGTTCATCAGGTTCAGTCACTCCCGTGTTCGTTCGTCTCCCGTGTGGAGGGGTGGGGGTGAGTGACAGTTCTATTTCAATAATTCAATGTCGGGAAAAGTCTTCAGAGAAAGTGTTCTTTGTAATCGAAGACGTGTTTGATGTGCTTCCAGGTGGACAGCGATACCATTTGGAACGAGGTGCACTCCTCCAGCGCGGCGCGGCTCGCCGTCGGCTCCGTGGTGGAACTGGTTTTCAAAGTGGCCACCGGAGAGCTGAAGGTAACCGTGAACACACTCATACTGGTGACCACAGCTGAGTCATCTTAAAGGAATACTTCCAGTACCCAGAATGCATCTTCAAGGAATATTGGAGAACTTAAACTAAACAAATATAACTCCCATTCACTTCAATGCATGAGAGAAAAATCGGAGTAACTGACATGTAAATGGTTGTCTTGTGGGTGAATTATTCTTTTCAAGACATTAGGGGGTTCGTGCCTGGAAAATAATTCAAGTGGGATTCAATGTAACGTCTTGATTGCAAGTGAATAATTACACTGCGACTAATTCGAATTGTGGTCTAGAAAATAGCAAAAACTATCCCCAACCACCTCTTTTTGTGTTTCGAGTGAGCTTCTGTGGTTCACCGCTGCTTAGTAAACAGAGGGAGCTGTGAGTGGTGATGAGTGCCGCTAACACACTCCTGTCGCTCCCGTCTGTCTCTGCAGAACGGTTTCGCCGTGGTCCGCCCCCCCGGCCACCACGCCGAGGAGAGCACTCCCATGTAAGGCCTCAGCCGTCACCACACTTCATCTCTGCATATACAAACACCAGCGTCGGAGCAGAAGGCTCACACCCCATTGAGTTTATTTGCACATAAAGCACCGAACGCCTCCACTCCGCCAGCTGTTCCAATGCCGCTTTATTTGTTTTTCATTTCCTTCTCAGAACGATGTTTTGAAGACATGAAGGATAACGCTGGTTTTCATCTCTTTGCTGCTGTTTCAGGGGCTTCTGCTACTTCAACTCTGTGGCCATCGCAGCCAAGCTGCTGCAGCAGAGACTCAGCATCACCAAGATCCTCATCGTGGACTGGGTCAGTCTCCTGAGGGGTCATGTGACGCCCGTTGGTCTTTGCGTGAACAGGGACACGCGGTGCATGTCTTTTGCACGCAGTTTGTGATCGTACCGTGTGTGCTCTCTGACCTCAGGACGTTCACCACGGCAACGGCACCCAGCAAGCGTTCTACGATGACCCCAACGTCCTCTACCTGTCCATTCATCGCTACGACGACGGCAACTTCTTCCCTGGAAGCGGAGCGCCTGACGAGGTGCGTGTGTGTTTGTGCGCGTGCGGTTAGATGTGAGCTAAATGTTTCCCAGTGCATTGTGGGAAACGTTTAGCAACATGAAATGAACTCACGAATAGATGTGACCATGAGAACAGCAAATAGAGTGTTTTATCTTTGTCCCGTACGTATGACTGTGAGTCACACGCGTGCTTCTGTCTGCAGGTGGGCAGCGGGCCCGGAGTCGGGTTCACCGTCAACGTCGCCTTCACCGGAGGCCTCGATCCACCCATGGGAGACGTGGAGTACCTGGCAGCCTTCAGGTACCAGATTACAATGAGTCTCACAGAGAGCAGCATCACCCTCATAAATGGTTGTTATTCTGCAGAACCGTAACACTCCGCCCTCCCGCTCTCAGGTCCGTGGTGATGCCCATCGCCAACGAGTTTGCCCCGGACATTGTGCTGGTCTCCTCTGGCTTCGACGCTGTGGAGGGACACCCTCCCCCACTGGGCGGCTACACTTTGACGTCTAAATGTGAGTTCCGAGACTATCTGAGGAATGCGTCTTATCTCGTGCTGCACTTGTTGACCTCACGAAGCGCAACGTTTTTGGACTGAGAGCGAAAACAGAGTTCAATTTGCGTGCGTTCACGCGCTGCCGGTCACCTTTTCCTCAGGTTTTGGCTATCTGACCAAGCAGCTGATGACCCTCGCCGGAAGCCGGGTGGTCCTGGCTCTGGAGGGGGGTCACGACCTCACCGCCATCTGCGACGCCTCCGAGGCCTGCGTGGCCGCGCTGCTCGGCCAGGAGGTAAGGAGGTCGCCGTGACACAGCCTCTGCATCCTAATGAATGTCCCTGATGTTTTATCACAGGGAGGAACGTGGACCTGTCAGCCCGGTGCATTCCTTCTCTCGTGGATACAAACATATATTTTGCCCGATCATTTGATTAGTTCCAGTACTTTGTGGCGATATGTTTCAGGGCTAGATTGGAGCGGGATTAATTCATTATTCCACACTCGTGTTTTCGTTTCCCAGCTGGACCCGCTGCCGAAGTCCGTCCTGGAGCAGAGGCCCAACCCCAACGCTGTCCGCTCTCTGGAGAAGGTTCTGGAGACTCACAGTGAGTGTAGCGCGGAAACACACCGACACATCCGTAGCGGTAGTACCTCTTGTTTCTAACGATGCACTTTGATGACCAATCAGGTAAGTACTGGTGCTCGGTGAATCGCTGCTCGGCGCTGCTGGGGCTTTCTCTGCTGGAGGCCAAACGAGGAGACTCGGAGGAGGCCGAAGCCGTCAGCGCCATGGCCTCCCTGTCTGTGGCCAACAGCAACGCCATGGCTCTAAGGTGAACTCGCTTTACCTCACTCCTATTTCTACTACTGTACACAGGATATTGTATTTTGAGTAAGCGAGACCACTGATTTGTCGCATTGCAACAAATTATCCAACTTAAGCCCGATTAGCACAGGACCGGTATCACTATAAGACCTCATGTGATTAAGACTAGAAATAACCGACATTATTGGCTCTGTGTATCTAAAAAATATATATAATATGTATTAGGATAATACTCAGGATTTATTATGTTTATTTTAGTGCTGTGAAAAATAACGCGTTAACTCAGTTAATTCAATTACAGGTTTAACTAGTTTTTTGTTTTTTACGCATTTAACGCATGCGCAGAATGAGCTTCCAATTCGTCTGTTGTTGGTCATCGGGACGAAAAAAAAGTCACTTGCAAAATGAGCTTCCAATACACCACTTCAATCTGAACTATGTCCGCTCTCATGCAGACGGTCTGTTCATCGGTAATGATCCTTCCGCAGGTTCACCTCCGGAAACCTTGTTACGACTTTTACTTCCTGTAGATCAGGGGTCTCAACACGTCGATCGCGAACTGCCAGTCGATCGCGGCGTAGTGTTGGTAGATCGCATGACATTAAAAAGATTGGCCCGCCCCCTGACATGTTCTCTATAGCACGTCTTTGTTCTTTTATTAAACTAAACGTCTGTTGTTGATCGTATCTCCACAGCAGCATGTCATTTCTGTCTCTTCGCGTTGCGTTAACACTTATCGATCTCCGTCTCGCGCGCCACAGAGCTCTGCGCGCGCATCGGGACCGAGCAAAAAAAAAGTCACTTGTCAATCTGTCCACCTGTCCGTGTCGGTGAGGTTTCAGCTTTGCAGCAGTGTCCCCGCCATCCCTTTCATCACGGCCCAGTTCATGAAGAAAACCCACACAGTCAGTTTGCCTCAGCAGCTGCTAGAGGAAGACTAGAGGCCTTTAGATTGTATCATGGTGGAGTTAATGGTTGACAAACAAGAGGAAAATGTTCTGTTTAAGCCTCCTGTTACCTTTACATTTACTAACATATTTTACCCTCGGGGTCAATTTGACCCCAGCAATTAAAACCTCCAGAAAATTATTAGAATTAATATTGCTTCCCAAGTTTAAGTGTGAGGTACTTTATGTTTGTTTGTTGACTACCTAAATAGCCCTTTAAATAAATAAAAAAGTTGATATTTCTTATATGTTTGACACAGTGAAAAACAGCCTGGGGTCAAATTGACCCCAAAGAACACCGACATTAAACATTGAATGGGGTCAAATTGACCCGAAAGGTAACAGGAGGGTTAAACATTCTGTTTAGGATGAAGATGTATTAATGTTCCATATGGAAGAAAACTGCTAAATAACTGCTGAGTTGCAGCACCATTGTATAGAAGAATGTATAAATGTATATATCTGTCTTTTGTCATAAATCTCTATGTTCTCACAAAATATACCGAGAATATCGGTAATATGTGATTAATCATGATTAATCCACAAAAACCTGTGATTAACCCGATTAAAATTTTTAATCGTTTCACAGCCCTAGTTTATTTATTACTCAACTCCAGAACTGTAAAAAAAAAAGTTCTAGAGTTCAGTCTAAATTAAGTCAAACATAGCCTTTGTTATTAGCAGTGTTGGGAGTAACTTTTCGCGGTAACGAGCATGTAACGAAGTATTTTTTTTAATCAATTAACGCAGTTACAATTACTGAAATTTAAATGAGTTTGTTACTCGCGTTACTCTCTTTTGTGAAAAATGAACACTTGCAGACAAGAAGACAAGATAGGCCTACTTTAGCTGCTTCTGATCCGACATCGCAGGACCTTGGTGGCGCAATGATATTGTAACGTCTCGGACGTTATGGCACTGATGACACGGAGACGGGACGACGTTATTAATTCTGACTTTATTGGGCATCCACCAACACAGACAGCGTGCTCCTCTCAGCTCAGCAGCTCGAACATCAACAACAACGGTTCCCGTCAACCACCCTTAACTCCCGTTTTCCGACAGGTTAACCCCGCCTCCCCTCTACTCCGCCAATCACAGGCACGCCCCCTCGACCAGCATGCACGGTGCCACACTGTGTGATTGAATTCTTTAGCTTTGATGAGAGTGAGGAGGATGCCTATGTCTCTGTTGAAAATGAAGTAGCTGATTACTTTAAATCAGGAGCCACAGGGATGGATGCTCTGAATCAGTTTCCCATTATAAAGAAAGTATCACTTAAATATAATGCAACCACTCCATCCAGTGCGCCAGTGGAAAGACTCTTTAGCCTTGGGAACCTGATTCTCTCTCCAAAGAGGAATAGGCTCTTAGATCAAAAGTTTGAGAAGCTTCTCCTCTTGAGGTACAATAACTGGTTTGAGAGCTAGCAATGTTGTGGCTACTGGTCAGAGGTGAGAGATGAGACTTGAGATGAGGCCTGTTGCCCTGTTGATTGCAATAAATAGGTCTAAAAAATATGTTTATTGTGTTTGACTGTTCAGTACTGTTCATTACATTAAAAAAGCAGACATAAAAGTAACTTAAAAGTTACTTTCCCTAGTAACTAATTACTTTTGATATACAGTAACTGGTAAAGTAATTAAATTACTTTTAAAAGAAGTAACTAGTAACTGTAACTAATTACTAATTTTCAGTAACTTGCCCAACACTGGTTATTAGAGGTTTGTACCGACACCTACACTACACAGGATCCTCTCAAAAATGCCAAATAAACATCGTAGCTAAAGAAGTTTGAAAGGTCAAAAAGAGTGGAACATTTCTGAGTTGCTGTACTCGCTCTACAAACAGAGGGAGGAGCAGCAGCTTGAGGTCTCATCTCATGTCTTTGTGTCCAGCAGGCCAGAGGAGGAACCCATGGAAGAGGAGGAACCGCTGTAACCGAGGGAAACACGAGGGTGTCACACTGTTACCATTGACCTCTCCGGAGAAGAGTCTCGACTGCTTCCCTTCATTTAGTTCCCCCGAACCCCACTCACCACGTCAGTCGCATTGATTGGCGGCCCCTCGGCCAAAGAAAAAACGAGGGAGAGGGGGTGGGCTCAGCCTCAGAGTAGGGAGCCAATCAGGAGACAAGAGGACTGAATTGAAAAAAAAAATTAGACATAACAGCGCTGCTTGGCGGCACTCGCTCAGAGACACTCTTTTCTTTCTCTCTGTTAGCCGCCGTTGCCCCCACCGTCGGCCCACGGCGGCTAACCAAGTGACCGAGGCAGCGGGGAGAGGGCGAGCGTATTTGGAGTCGGGGGCCGAGATCCGGTCTCGACCGCGGACCGGCGCGATGAACCGCAGAAACATGCGGCGCTTTACACGGCTGACCTCTGGCCCCCGAGGACGCCGATGGGACGGCAGACGTTCCCAGCCGCCAATCGCAGCTCGGGAGTTTCTTTTTTTCTCTTTTCCCGACCGAGATACTATTATATGATACGATGCGTTCACTGTGGACTTTGGTAAGCCCGAAGTTTGAGTCGGCCTTTGCAAAGATTTGATTACGAGACCGTCACCTCGCCGGACCGGCCTGCTGTCGGCGGGGTCGACGAGTGAGAGGAGTGCCTTGGTGAGGGTCCGCTGGATTTCAGGATTGTTCAGGAAAAGATTGCCTTAAGTAAAAAAACAAAAAAAAGAAGAGATTTCTCTCGCCGAGGAATCGAGGTGCGAGGAGGGGTAGGGTGGGGGTGGGGGGGGGGGCGAGAATGACAAAAATAAAGCAAACAATCTTTCAGCATGTTTACGAACGTGACGACGACAACCTTTATGCGTCTCACAGCCTCTCTCGTGAAGAGTTACTTTACTTTTGGATGGATCTATTTTTCTGTAAAACACAAAATTGACAAAAGATAACCCGCTTTGTAAAAAAAAGAAAAAAGGTAGTTGCCAGCTTCAGTAGAAAGCTGGCGCAGGACACGGAGACCTTCAAACAAACAATGGAAATCGGATTGAAAACTGTCCAAAAAAAGGTTCAGCCTTTGATGTAGCTTCCCTTTAACTGAAGCCGTTGCTTTGTAGACATGAAGCACGGCGTTGGAGGAGCGGAGACACCGGACGTTTTCTTTTTGCAAGATTTTCGTGAATGTTATCCAAAAGAGGAAAGCCAAGCAAGAAAAGCCAAAGCATGAGTTTTTGCATTTACAGTAATACTTTCACTCCACTTAGCCGGCAAGTGCACAAACATTTTCTCGTATTGGCCCTTTCAGAAAAAAAGGCTCCCAGTACCCAGTTCAATGTTTACTGATTTGATCCTCACGCATCGGAGTGAGCGTTTTGGTGCCGATCGGCCGGTTGGCAACTACCTTGGTTGCCGGTGTGAGCGCAACATTGGTACATGTATATTGAATTGAATATATTTTGAGGGGCAGCAATCGAGTGCTGCCTGTTTGTATCTACATGTATGATTTCCACATCAAGTTGTCGATTTTACAATATAAAAAAAAAACTGTTTGGTAAGCGTGTCCACTTTTTATTTTTTATTGTATAAGATTATTTTTCTAACTTTTCATCCATAGATTTTGTTCCGTGTTTTTATCCGTTTTCTGGATAGTTATAGGGCTGCCATTCACCAACTTAGTACTATTGTCACTTCTTCAACACTTTCTTTCTTGTATTTATCAAAAATAAGGAGCAACTCTTTATTTCTTTCTTTCTTTCTACGGGCTCTCTCGGCCCTTCTGCATTTTCATCAATCGTGTATTTATAACATGTAACTGTTTATAGAAGATTTGTATATGGAAAATTTATAAATGTACTCTAACTAAATGACAGCTATGATATTGTGAGTGTAAAAAACAGAACTGTGTACGATATGACTCCATGAACTTCAACGCAAGGGGAAAAGATAGCAGCGTATTTCACTCGTCGTCGACTGCGGTTTTCAAGTCGCCCTCCAGTGAGACGAGGTCGTCGAGCGCCACTGCGATTGACTTTTGAATGCCTTCAGAGTAAAACGTTTGATCACTTCGTTGCCTAACTGATACATTTTTCCTCTCGTGCGTCGGGCGATAATGCACTTACCTTTCGACTGTGACAACATCACGCATCCCAAAGAGAGGGTTTCGAGGCCGTTTTATGTAGCTAGCTGAGTTTTTCTCGGCGGGAAAAAGAGGAGGAGGAGACACGGGTGTCAAAGGAAGTGGAGTTTTGAACGAGTACGAGGAGGAAGAAACATCAGCCGGTGATTTAGATGTCTCTTCCTGAGAGTGTGTTACACTATAATGTTTAGGTGTCCATGGCATCGGTGTCTCCTTCTTCCCATTTCCCCGCTTCAATTCAACTGATCTGACACCAGTACGACGTTGAAATTATCCCCATCAGTCAACTGCTTTGTTCCACCTGATTTAAAGACAACTCTCATGTTTAAATTATCATTTTAGAAACTTGTAAAATTTTAGACTGATTTTTGTCATCTCTAACAAAACATTCCACTTGTTACTCGTTTAATTTGGCTTAACTTTTTTAATTTTAATGTCTTTTTTTTGTTGAAACTTTAACACGACTCTTTCTTTCTATTTTGCTGCCATCTGCTCGCGCCAACTTTAACTCTTTGCATGGTTTGTGAGTCAGCATGCCTGCTTGTCTATGTAACAAAAATGTATTTGCACAAAAGAAGAAGAACACTGGAGGACTTAGAAGAAAAAGAAGAAGAAGAAGGAGGAGGTGGAGGAGGAGGAGGAGAAGAAGAAGAAATAACACATGACAACTCCCAAGAGCAACAGGCAGGGCGGTTTTCTTCCTCTGTGGTTCGAAAAACAACTCAAGAGACTTTGTCCAAAACTACTCCACTGAGAAAACATTTTGATATTGTTCTTATTGAATATCATTTCCAATAAGTGATTTGAACATGATTCAGCACTTCCAACATGTATTGACTGTGTTAGAGAGAAACATGCTCAGCCAAACCTCTGCCATGCACCCACAACTTCACAAGACTCTCCCAAAGAATGTTCATCTTTCAAAGATCTTTGAAGGGGCACTACTACGGTGGAGATGATGGCGAATATCGGTTTGGGAAAGGTTTGGAGAAAAGGGCAACGTCGTTTGATTGTCACACCCACCTCGGCCAGTTATATATTTACATATATATATATAAATATATATATAACCACTGTGGCTCAAGAGCAATTCTTGGTTTACATGTAAATGGATAAAAAACCGTTATTTTTTGTTTGTTGTTTGTCTCTATTGATGAAAAATTGTATCTTTCTTTGGGACCTACGCTTTGGACATTTCATCTCTGACATCTATAAAATATATTTCTGAAAAATACAATGATCTGCTGTTGTGTTATTTCTTTCTGGTCACATATAAAAGCTATTTAAAAAAAATGATTTGTAAATGTTCAGTGTTCCATTTCAGGGAGTTTTTCACATCAATACCAAAGCCGTCTGGTTGAAACCAGTTCAGCAGATACACTCACAATTAAAAGATGTTCTAATCACTCATCAGGACATTTACAGTTAGGAGTCTCCTCTCAATTCGTAACAGTATGGCCGAGTTTTGGCAATCTGTCTCTTCAGGTCAATGATTTATCAAAGTCCATGTGAGCGAATGCAAGTGCAAATAGTTGAATACCTGAAAGTATTTAGAAAGATGGGACAGCTGCTTCATGTGAGAAACCCTCCTTGTGCATATCTCCGATGCAAACCTTCCACTTTCTGACATGAGCTGAGTGTGAAGAACAGTTATCTGCCCGGCACATGACAGCGATGATGGTAGAAAGTGTGTCACCACTGAAACGAAAGGGCTCCAAGTCTCAGCTGACTTCTCTGAGTGGAAAATCTAATTACAAGAGCCAATATCACAAGTGTTTAACGCAGCAGCTATCAGGTGATCTCCAAAGCAACACACAACAGTAAATCAAATTCCCATTATTATCTCCAAAAACTCAAGCTGAAATATTAAAATGTCCAACAACTCAAAGATGTTTAGTTTGGGATTACGGAAGACTAAGAAAAACAACAAATGGTATTATAACAAGCTGGAAAGTTAGATACAAGCAATGCATTCTTCCTCTTCCATGAAATAAGAATAAGCTAAGGGGAGGAGGATAAATAGAAAAATATTATAGGTATAACATGTGCAGGATCACAGATGAATACAAAATACTATAATATCACAAAATGCTTTGATATATATATATATATATATATATATATATATATATAATAATAAATTAGATGTTTTTTTAAACAAATCAACATCCTTAAAATTCTCTATATAGCTCCAAAGTGTTTATTACGATACAAATAGCCACGCAACAAAGAGACAACAAATTTAAAAAAATACAACATAAAATAATAAAACATCAGGAATATAAATTACGCTTGTGAAAAAAAGAAAGAAAAAAGTACATCCACGCATAAATGCATTTTTAAAAAGGAGATTACAATGTTAATCTTAGAAATAGACTCGCTGTGTTTAGGAACGATAAACAACACGCGCAGCACGTAATAAGTGTGCACGTGTCAGTGGACTGCTCCACCGACCAATCAGCGCAGGGCACCGCCCCTTCCCCATGCTAACGCGGACCTGCTAGTTCCTCAGCACTCTGGCCCCAGCGCTGCACCACTGCGCTGCCACGGCTGCAGCATTAGCACGCTATTTCGCACCCATTTTCACAATTCGCCTTAAGTCGGGCGACCCGTCGGTTATTCTTTACTCTCCTTCCCTTTTTTCTTAACCGTGCTGAAAGCGGGAGGTTGTTTTTGTTGTTTTCCTTCCTTCCCCGACATGCCGAACATCGTGCTTTTTAGCGGGAGCTCGCACCACGATCTGTCCCAGAAAGTGGCCGATCGGCTCGGACTGGAGCTGGGGAAAGTCGTCACGAAAAAATTCAGCAACCAGGAGACATGGCAAGTAGACCAGAAATACCAACAAAGTGGACTTAGAAACCTCGTTTTTTTCTACTTTTCGACAATCGCGAGGAACGAGGTTTTCTGTTGCTATAGCTACTACTCCATGTGGGTTTGGTTAGCTTGAGGCTAACAATAGTTTACTATTCAGCGGGCTGTAAAGTGCACACGTGACTAGCTAGCCACATGTAAACACACCATGTGGCCTCCTTTCCCGGACAGCTTTCTCCGCTCTCATCGCACTTTAATTGTGCACCGGAGAGTTTTTTGTAATACTCTAAACCGTAAACAAAAGAAACCTACTGCGTTATATTGTGTTCGGTGCGTATGATGCTAGCTACGCTAACGGCCCGTGTGATGGGGGACTGTGGAAGAAGCCAGGTTTGGTGTATCAGTCGTGTCCCTCCTCCCCCCATCATCCGTCTCAACTAACTAGTTATGTAAAGTAACTTTTTTTTAAACGAGTAAATGAAGCTTTTTGTTGAATGCACGCGTTAACATGTCGACTGTGAGCTAGTTCTGAATTGAGAACAGATGGCGTATGCAGAAATTGACGTTACACCTTTTTTTTCATGCCTTCTTCCTAGATAGATGGATTCTATTTCAATGTAATCGTGACACCTGTTATAGATAGTCGTTGCTACACATGATTTAACACTAGTGTACGCATCTGACGTCAACCATAACAGGTGTTGCAGTCAAAAGTTGTCTCTGAGGATCCTATAAGAATAGATTATAATAATAATTATTATATAGAAAAACGCGTGCGTGGGCCGCTCTCATTACTTCCTGTATCGCAGGGGAAGTTAGCAGAAGTCACATGCGCTGTATTTGTGCTCCTTTGCAAAGCAGCCAAGCTCACCACGAGTATAATTACTAACTGCACGCCACCATAGCTTGTGTTTGCTTTGATTCAGCCTGACAGGACCACGCACTGCATCGGTGTGGCTCAGTGAGCACAGCGTCAACGTCGTCGTGGTCGCTCACTGATGCACTCGCTGTTTTGTGATGCACTCTGGGTAAAAGCATCCACCAGATGGGATGCCTTGTTTTGTAATCGTTCCTTTTGAATTTAATCCGTTAAAACGCGGTGCGCAAAGTTTTCTTGACCCCTTTGCCTCCAAAGACTCTGCAGTTGATGTTTACACCCACAACTCTAAAAATCCAGGGGGAAACTCTGATTATCTGTGCGCTGGTTTCTCTCTTGGGAACCCAGCTGTTTGGGCGACGCGCTGCGCAAAACAAAGATTATTTTCTCGTTCTCACAGACAAACAAGGAGGTGCGAGCGATACACTAATAACAGCTCTCCCCTCAGCGCCGATGCCGGTATTGCCAAGGACCAATGCAGAGGGAGTGGATTCCTGGGAAACCCGTTTCGTACGTTAGCGCAGGGAGAATGTACAAAGAAAGACTTAAAACACTGAAAAATGTTTTCTCTGGTGACAGGCAGTGGTCCAGATTGATTGTAGATATCAAGACATTATATTGAAACGTAGCAGGACTCTGACCAAAGGGCGGTGAGTTGTCAATGTATCCCAGATGTCAGGGAGTTCATGAGTATTTTTTCCCTTCTCTGTATTGAAGCCGTCACCTTTTGCGTCCTGTGTTGTTCCACTGCGGTTTTACTGTCGGCATCTGTTGCAGGAAATGTTCTGGTCACTGGTGGCTGTCCGGCCAGGTTTTCTTTCCCCACTTCAGCTGCAGAATAGAAAACTATCAGAGTATTGAAACACGACACTCTGTTGGTGCTGACCAAAATGTGTCCGTGGCACAGGGAACGTTTCTTTCAGCAGAGTCTCTGATATGGACACAAATGTACTCAATGCATTGGCAACTATTTAAAACATTTTTTTAACTTGTTTGAGTAACTTTTCAATTAAATGCCAAATATTAGCTTGTTGTTGCCGTCCGACAAAACTATGAATTGCAATAATAGCTGAGTAAAATAATATTTATTTGTGTCAAAACAATCTGAATTAGCCACGTCGTTGACTTTAGTTGTTTGCTTAAACTTTGGTCTCATATGAGCGCGCTGTAATGCGTGTTCAAACGATACGAGCGGCGCTATGCTGTGTACGTGCAGGTCTAAAACGACACTGCAGGTCTTGTGACCGCATATACTGTTCCCCTTTACAGTGATCACATGGTCATCCCCCCACAGAGGAATGTTTCACACATGCTGTGGCTGGTTGACTGTCTGGCAGTTTTTACCTCCTTACGGTTTTTCCCACAGGCTCTCAGATAGGCGGAGGGTGTCGGCCCCAAACTTGTTTCTTGACGTTCTGTCGGCCATAACTTTACACCTGGGCTCGACACACTTGATTAGAAAGTGTATGACGTTTACATTTGGAAAGGTTTCTCTTAAAATGTGGTGCTGAAGTTTCCCGGCTCCATTTCCCTGCCTGAGAACCTTGAAGCTGTCATGTTCCCCTTCCTGTCGTCCACGCAGTGTGGAAATCGGGGAGAGCGTGCGCGGCGAGGACGTGTACATCGTGCAGAGCGGCTGCGGGGAAATCAACGACAACCTGATGGAGCTGCTCATCATGATAAACGCGTGTAAGATCGCCTCCTCGTCCCGCGTCACGGCCGTCATCCCCTGCTTCCCCTACGCCCGGCAGGACAAAAAGGACAAGGTAGAAACGCAGCTTCATCATCATCACTACAAAACCATTGTTCTGTTTAATCCTCTGCTCATACTTGTATTGATTACACACATTCATAAGTCACCACCTCAGCATTTATTAACGCCTAACAAATCATTTACAACACTATAATTTACTTTTACTCGAAGCAGATACAAGTGGTTATTAATGTTTCAACAACTGTAACTCCTCCTACTATTAGATGCTATTGTATAAACACATAATGTACAATTATAGTAATATATGTGTCCTCGTAGATGTTATAACTACTCTACTTGAAAGAAAAATGACAATGTCCTTCCAGCTTCAAACATTGGTTATAAAGCATTTAGTAAATGTTTATATACTTCACTGTTTCCGCACCCTTTAAAGATATAATGACGGTTGGTATTTCCACTGCAGCGCTGCAGGTGACCTTCTTCTTCTTCACACTGCAGTGTTAACAGGAGAACGTACACGGTGTAGTCTTGAAAATCTGAAACGGTTTCACACAACATGCTTATCTTGTAAATCATTATCTGGTGTTGCCTCAGTTATGTGTGCAACGACAACAGCAAGTCTGGTCCAAATGAAGCAACGCGAGGGCTCCACTGGTCAGCACCGACGTCTGCCCAACGTTATTCAATACAGTCACATGACGATGCAGCATGCGAGGGTCGACGATCTGCAAACACTTAGATTCACCACATCCATACTTACATTTTAGTAATGTGCGGCAGGCTTCCTGCAGGACCGAGTTGACCCCCTGAATAAGTCCACTTCACATTTCATTCCCCTGTCTGTGTGCGATAACATTTAAATGTAAGCGCCTCGTCGACCTTGCTCTCCAAACAAATATTTTCTCGCACAGCTCGGCCACCATCTGCAGGTAGTGGAGTGTTTTGTCAACAGGCCCTGAAGCCTGACGTGGACACGGCCTAGATTTGTACACTGACGCACCGTAAAGTTCCAAAAAAAACTCTTTCAGCAGGACTTGGCTCTTCTTCCTCGGCAAACAAAGGCTGTCCCATTTTTATTTTGACAACAGATCTTTAATTTTTTTTGGTAAAAGTTCCAACATTTCTTTTCTTACTTACTTACCTCAAGCGACTGTGTCTTGATGCTTGTCCCAGAGTCGAGCGCCCATATCAGCCAAGCTGGTGGCAAACATGTTGTCTGTCGCCGGGGCCGACCACATCATCACCATGGATCTACACGCGTCTCAGATCCAGGTCAGTACGCAACCTACACACTCAAACTACTGCATGTTTTCATCTCGTCACTGTCGCGCACAGCTAAACCTAGTGAAAGTTACCTTATATGAAGTAATATGGTTGGATTCTGGAGGCAAAAGGGAGCTGCAGAGCCATCTTAAAGTGCTATCTTATGTCAGACTTCAGAGACAATAAGACATCACAGTGTAGGCAAAGAATGCATTGATTTTACAATATTTTGGTGTCATAAAAAGGCCTTCTGTTGTGATAACGGTACAGACTGGGATAAGGAAGTATTGACATAATTAAGAGACTGGATATATGTGTATGGTTGTGTGGTTTGTTAAATGTTATTAAAAGGGTCTGGATAGAGATATGCACATATTCCTGCACGACGTTGCCCGTAACGGTTCTATCTCTCTTTCAGGGTTTCTTCGACATTGCCGTAGACAACCTTTACGCAGAGCCCGCCGTGCTCCAATGGATACGGGAAAATATCCCAGAATGGAAAAACTGCATTGTCGTGTCTCCGGATGCCGGTGGAGCAAAACGGTACGAACCTGTGAGGTTGCTGTCGTTAAATTGTGAGCCTCTGGTGCTCGCTGAAGGAGACGCCTGCAGACCCGCGTTGCCGTGCAGACGTTGCGCCGTGCTGCTCCAGCTCATTGCCTCCCGCAGCTCCAATGGAGCGTCAACACCGCTCTTGTTTGACGAGCAGTGTCTAATGGCTCTCCCTCCTCGTCTCTCCGTCCAGCGTGACGTCCATCGCCGACCGGCTGAACGTGGACTTTGCTCTCATCCACAAAGAGAGGAAGAAGGCCAACGAAGTGGACCGCATGGTGCTGGTCGGTGACGTCAAGGACCGCGTTGCCATCCTGGTGGACGACATGGCCGACACCTGTGGAACCATCTGCCACGCCGCCGACAAGTCAGTGTCATTTAAATGTCTTGCAGTGAGGGGATCCTCTGTTGCTCCGGCATGGCCTTTTCACAACTGTGTGTGTGGCTCTCCTGCGTCCCGGGAACAAAGGAGGCATACCGCTTAACACCGCGTTGGCATACCACAGTCAACTATTTATTTGTACTCTCATAATGTACTTTATTCTCTGAAATTCAGATTCTTTAGCTCGCCTTATTACCTGAAATGGCTGTAACACACCGTCCTACAGCTTAAGGACGACTCAACTTGGATCATACTTTATGTGGTAAAGCATTGAAAGACTAGGAATCCAATCAATCTGTTTTATAATTGAATGGATTACAATGCAAGTAAAATTAATTCATGATTTAAAAAAATGTGTTTCTCCTTCTAGCAGGCATGAGAATCCCATACCTTTCGGCGAAATTCGCCGTTTTGAAACCAAAATAGGTGACTTACGTGAATCGTGTAGATCCGAAGAGTTTTTGTTTTGGGGTAGGGGGGGTGGGTCAATCGGCCGGCCGGCGTTTATGAGATTGGAGTGGGACACGGAGTAAGTGTGGAGTGGTGCTCTTCGCAATAAAACATCTTTGATGGGACGTGTCGCGTCTCGGCCAATCAGCGTGAAGATCTCCACAGCGTTTGGGGGCTTCAGGTTAGCTTGAATGTTAGTCCGCTACATCTGCTGCTGTCACGCTGCACGTAGCGATACTGACAAAGTACCCGTACGTTAAGAGCGATGTGATTTAGCATATTTTTAGTTTAGATACTTCATTAAAAGAGCGCGGGATCAGAGCTCACGCGCTGCTCCGTGTCAAGCTGTCTGCACACACTGCGCAGCGCTAACAGAGAGGGCCGTTAAGTGGCGGAATTTTCGGCTTTAAAAATAAAAAAAGATGCCAGAAGTGAAATGTTTAAGTTCAGTCTGTAAAGTTCTGTAACTCTAGAGCTGCTCATCCTGATGAACTGTGTATCCTCTGGTCAGATACAGACTAACGGCCTCATAGTGTATAATCAATGCTATGATGGAACCATGTAGTTTCATTCATATCTGGCTGTATTAATACTAATATTACTGCCATTTGTTAAGTGTTGAAAAAGTTGGTAAAAAGTGAACCATACAGATATTTTATTTATTACTATTATAGATAAATATACCAGTGTCTTATTTATGGTATACTGTTTTTATTGAATCAGTATCATTATATTTATGGCAGGTATGGTATAGAAGATCGTGACAACCAGGTAGAGGCAGAACAGACTCAAGGAACAGACTCAAGGAACAGACTCGTGACTCAGCAGAGCTCAAGACTTGAAGACTTGTTCACGCCAAAAAAAAGGAAGTTGGTTCATGAATGACCATATTATACACAATATTACTATTATTATAGGGCCCGATCACTGACTAGGTGTCAGAATGGAGGACCTATAGATTATCATACAACGTCCAACATCGATGTTTGTGGAAGTCACCAGCCCCCCCCCCCCCCCGCGCGCCTTTCCTTCTCACCTTTTTCACCCCTGACCCGTTTTCATGCCTGTTCTAGGCTGATCGACGCTGGCGCGGTGAAGGTCTACGCCATCCTCACACACGGCATCTTCTCCGGTCCGGCCATCTCGCGCATCAACAGCGCCCCATTCGAGGCCGTGGTGGTGACCAACACCATCCCACAGGAAGAGAAGATGAAGGCGTGCCCAAAAATACAGGTATGCACACACACACACACAGAGTTTCTAACATAGCTGTTTGTTTTCAAGGCCCTTTGTGTTGTGTCTTACAACACAGCTAGATGCCAGGTCACTTGAGGACCTCAGGCTTGTGTGCTTTCCTTTTTTAGATGTTTTAACCTCAGACATGCAATCGGTTTAATGTCACTCATGTTTGTCTGGTTTCCTCCAGGTCATCGACATCGCCATCATCCTGGCGGAGGCGATCAGGAGAACCCACAACGGCGAGTCTGTGTCCTACCTCTTCAGCCACGTACCCTTGTAAAGAACGAGGGTATCCTCCGTCCCTCCCCCTCCCTGTTGGGCCACTCGGCTGGCCCTCTTTGCCACATATCCTCCAGAATAAAGGCCTGATGGTTTTTTACCAACCCCGTGTGACTACTTAAAGGTCACGCCCTCACATTATCTTTGACATTGTCACCCAGGAGACGACGTGAAATATTTCATTCTCAGAAGACCAAGTTTCTATTTATGAGTATCTTTTTCTTCCTATGTTTCGGTCCGGCCGGCCTTGGTCCCCCGAGGCTTGGCCTTCACTTTAACCAAAGGCTCCACTTTGTAAACATGTTTTTGTACCTCATAACAATGAACTCACTTGAAATGAAGCATTCCATGATGTCATTCGACAAGCATTATGTTGGCCTGCTACACAATTATATAAACGGGTAATGAAATGGCACCTTTCCCTCCCTCAGTGTTGCTGTAACAGCTGCTACAAGTATTAACATAATATAGCCTAACCCTTTACTAGCTATATTGATTGTAATAGTTCATGATTTGTCAGTTTAAAGCTGCACCACTAGTGTGTTGATCTGACCAAACGAGAGTAAAATTATAACTTTTAATTTTGTGAGACGCTGAGGCGTCTGACCTCGGCCGTGTAACTTCTGCTGCCCCCAGTGGCGGCTCGTCTGCATGACGGCCCTTTTTATGTTCATTGTGCTATAATACTAATAGATTTAGAGGCATCTTTATAAACTCCTGACAGGTCTGTTGATGGGTGTCTGATTCGAGTTGTAGGTGGGTGTTTCACCCATTGTTCCAAAAGGTCATGAAAACAAATTGAGCCCGAAGCTTCTTAAAGTGTCATGATATATATTGTCATTGTGGCTGTAATGGGTCACTTAATTCCAATGAGGCAGGTTTAACTGTTTGCCTGCAGGTGGATAAAAAAAAAAGGTTGGTGGAAAAAGCGTGATTCCATTTTGTTTTATATGCAACACTTTGAGCCATTTCTTTGACAATAAAGCTTTTGACAATGTATTATCTTTGTTTTCCTCATTTAATCTAAAGCAACATTAAATTAATTTAATATTGTCTTCAAAAAGTTGTACTTTTTTTGTAAAAGCAATGGCTGGGATTACCTTGTGACAAGTATCCCAAACTTCCCCATATGCAACTAAATAATGCCCCTCTGGTATAAGTTGAATTAAATTATAGTTTTGTTTTATCTTCAGTGTAAACTAAGTGGTGTGGCTGTAATCACTTTAAAACTGGATCCTTTGGACATGTCACGTAATTCTGGCAGTTTCTGCACTGAAAGCTTATTTTCAGATACTTGTCCTTGATTTTTTTCATTTTCTAATACTTATATTACACGTTACCTTTTACATAAACATTAGTTTAATTTAAATAAAACACAGGTGAAACGTGTTTGAATGCAGGGCTTTTACTTGATGGTATTTACATAATTGTATTTGACTGGTAACTCATCTGAATGCTTCTTCCACTAATGAACCGTCTAACAATCAGTTGCTCAATATTGATGCAAGATGACCTAATCTCCGAATTGAAAGACGATAGAAACGTCATCCTCAGTCTTGAGGCTTTGGGGGACGAACCTCGCCCCGCCACCAGGGGGCGCTGCTTCTCCACTGCAGCCAGAGCAGCTGCAGGCTGATGAAGGAATGTGCCACATATATCAAAGAGTCCTTTCCACATCAAATGCAGTTGAAATAACCGTCCGCTTCAAGTAAAACGTCCACACAGTGATGAAAAACTAAAGTGTCATTTTATTTACATTTCACTCCTGAGGACACGAGGCTCCTTTTAGGTTTCTTCGTCGTCTACTTCAGTGTTTGGCTTGCAGCACGCAGGAGGATGGAGGGCTCGCGTCTCTCCAGCAGGGGGACACGGGAGGATGCGAGCTGGTGATGTCAGATGTCATTAGCATATTTCTGACTATATCAGAAGCTTGCGCAAAGACGCGCCACTACTGCTGCAGCGCACTGACCAAGACACCACCCAGCCATCAGCCAACACTTCGGTAAGCCTCCTCCAACAAAGCGTTTCTTTTGTGTGACACACGTGATGCAGAGATGCCGCTCGCGTGCATTCATAACCAGGAACGAGTTCCTTTAGTTCTGAGGGCATGCAGCTCGTTTTCTCTCTTTTAATAAAGCTAATTATCAGCTGTATCTTTGTCAGGACACGTTCACGCATATCGGCCGATTCCCTTTGTTGCCGTCTGTGCGCGTGCTGAACGGTTCCGTTATTCAAGGGATGCCCTTTTTTTTTAGTCGGCCATCAACGCGCCTGCTTGTTGTTTTGTATTTTTTTTCCCCCCAGGTATATTTTTTAACTTGGATTTTAAGACTATGACGTGAACGTGCAACATGCCAATCTGGGCGTTGGTTCCCTCTGATAGCAGAAACCCACAGGGGAGACGCAGCCTCCATGTGGACGCTTCTCAATCAATACTTCACAGCTAGATTACGTCATTTATTATCTCTATAGTTACCTTTTTTAAGAAGAAGATTTGCACACAAACCACGCCCCCCCCCCCTATTTTTTGTTCTTTGCCATCGCAGGACTCCTGTTATGTAAATGTGGCGGTCTGAACCCTTTTTGGACTGGCTTCATTGTCTGGACCCCCCCGCCTCCTGTCGGCTAACGGGAGGCAGATCACGCGTCCGTCCAGCCGCGGGCGAACAAAAGGAGGGGCGGACGCACACTAGCTGGGGGGGGGGAGAAAGTAGTCCGCGGTGTGAGTGCGCATGCAGTTGGAGTGAATAAGCGTTTTTTTTTCTTTTTTTCGACCACTGAAATTCAGGCAACGCCCTTAGACTGATACGAAAAGAAGTCGGGGTGAACCTCATGCTCCGCTGGGCTCTGCTTCTCCATCACTATTTTAACAGCCTAATAAATACCCACTAGGTGGATATATATCGTGTGCCTTCTGTTAAAGTGCCGTCTCTCTCTCTGCTGTTTCAGACTACCTGCAACAATGAGTGACAAGCCCGACATTTCAGAAGTGAGCACCTTCGACAAGTCCAAGTTGAAGAAGACAGAGACCCAAGAGAAGAATCCCCTACCTACACAAGAAGGTATGTTCAAATTCCTTCATGGGTGGTGTGTGTGAGGGGAGGGGGAGGGGCTACATCACATTCCTCTTGACTGTTTCTGTGTTTTTTACTTGTGTATAAAAGCAGAGCGTGACTCAGGAATCTCATACCTCCTTCCCTCTCGCCCCTTCCACAGCCATCGAACAGGAGAAGGCCGACAATGCGTGAAGCCCCTCCCTCCCGTCATGCACTGTACACCCCCTCTTCCTCGTCCCGCATTGCCTTGTTTTCAGAAACTTCTCCTAGATGTATAACTTTGTAACCGAAAGTATGAAACGACGACAATAACCGAGCTGCAGCTTTCGCCGTGTGGCGGCCGGGCCTCGTCCCCCCAACCCCTCAATGGATTCCAACCGTGAACCGCCTTCACGCGGGTCTTCCTAAAGGATGGGGCGGATTTGTGCGAGGCCGAGGAGGGGGGGGGGGGGGGGGACCCGCGGAAGGTGTGTGCGTCAAAACGGTCTCAGCAAGGGGGCGGGGCCCGCGTCCCGGGAAGCTCGCCGGCGCCTCACACTCACGCCACCACCAACACCCAACTTCCTGCGCGGCTGCTTCTGCGCCCCGAGCTGAGGTGTCAAGCTTCTTCTTTTTTTAAAAAGTTGTTGGTATTGTTTCTTTCGTCTTCTAATTTTCGGAAATGCACAACTTTTGTTTGTACGCTGGCCAAAATGTAAATGCCCCCCCCCCCCCCCCCCAAAAAAAGAATTGATACTGTTGTCTTTCACGGTGTGTTTTTTTTTGTTTGTACGTTCACGAGGATAAAAATGGATTCCATCTAGATGTGGGAGGCGCTCAAATGGGACCTCGTTAACGGTTTCATTTTAACGGCCTTCCGGTCAGTTTCACGATGGCTTCCGTGTTGCAATCCGTCTCTGAATTGTCTCAAAGGAGGAACTGGGAAAGCAAAAATTATTCCAGGCAATTGATTCCATTTGTTCGCTTTCATGTTACTCCGCCACAAACCATTACCAGAACATGGAAAACCGTGAAATGTTGTAATAAAAAGAATTTGTTACTAAAGACTTGTACCGCAGAGTGCTTCTTCTGGCGTCCTCGCACACGTATCCAAGCACATTCACAGCCCCGTTGTAAATGTAGTCCAGCCAAACTGCTCGTCTTAAGCTCCACCAACGTACTCTTCACATGCCAAAACACTCCTTTAGCGTTACTCAGGGGGCTATTAAAAGGCTTAAACGTCTCACGCCCTGCGAGGCGGAGAAATGACGGCCGCTTGAGACCACAGAGCTCACTGTAAAGCCACTGGTTGTTGCAGAGAAACCAGGAACTAAGACTCAAAAAGTTCATCGGTCACATCGCACATTTATTACGTGGTGTGATGCGCTGGTGAGAAGGGAAGTGGCTCATGGGGCCTGGAGCCAGAGTTCAGCCTCAGGGGGAGATTCACACAACCATTTGTCTTAAATTAGCCGCTGCCTGCAAAGCCTGAAAGTCATCAGCGGACATGTACACCTTGATGTCATGGTATTTGTATTCAATTGAGATGCGACTCGCCCCCACCCCCCCCCGCTATAACCACGCTCGGCATGAATCGGCACTTTTAAGCACGTCAGCGTTCAACTTCTGTCTTGCGGGCGTGGTTTCGTGATCATCGGGAGTTTCTTGGGCCGATGGCCAGATTGATGTCAGGCCACAAAGTAGTCGAGCGCCTCACCGAATGTGAGCGTAAGTGGATTGTTGCTCAGTCGGTTGCTCTTAATAAGGCACTAATGTGCGTGGCGGAGGAGCAGCAGCCGGGAGGTTAGAGGGTTGGTGCAGGGAGCTGAAGCCTCCGATGGGATTAGCGCGGCCCTCTGCAGGCTGCGCACCGCGAAGAAAGTGACGGAGGGATTTGAGCTGGAGCAGGCAGATGCGGTGGAGTCATGGTAACCCGTGGCAACAGCTGCTGCCGCCGCTGAGTCACTTCCTGGATCTGGGGCAGTCGGATGCTCGTTAGCCCGCGCGGGGAGCTTTCTCTCCTCGGAAAGGAAGCCGGTCATTAATGCTGTACGGCCGGCGTGCGCCAAACATCCAGGGGATTGCGAACGCGGCACATTCGAACCCGATTAAGCACGGCGTCGGTTCATTTACGGTTCCCCAATGGACGTGTGTTATTGTTGAGCTTCCAGGAACAGGCCGAGGAGTCAAAGTTGCCGCAGTCGGCACAAATTCAACTCCTAAAACCAGCCAAGCGTCCCTCGAGCGTCAGTTTTGGACACGTCAGGGTTGTAAGTGTCTTTATAAATGAACCTTCCAGCGTAGGTTTACTTAACAAAACTAAGGTCAAATAAATCATCGTAGACTTGGTTTCACAAGGACCCCGACATCGGCCTCCTGGGTGAAAGTCCTGTGTTTGTTTGACCCGTCCATCCTTCGCTCCTGCCCGGCCCCGTAGACTCTCTCTCTCTCTCTCTCTCTCTCTCTCTCTCTCTCTCTCCAGATGCTGAACACTGTTCACATTGTACCTCGACAGCCTGATTATCTGGAAGCGAGTGCAGACTCTCTCCAGCTCCATTGTCGGAGGGGAAATAAATTAACAGCCGCACATCGGCGACGCTCATTCCCCAAGCGTCCTTCTGTTGACCGCTGTCTATCTTATCCGCAGGTTGCCGCTCGAGTCAATTACCTTCCTATCACACACTGGGTCTCCATTGCCATGGCAACTACCCGCCCAGGAGCTGCATTCGGCATTGCAGCGGAGGGCCGGTGTGCCGCGCGTTACCGCCTGACCATTAGCTTTAATACGCTCGGGAGATACCCTCCACGTCGTTGGGCAGAGACACAAGCAGAGAGCGGGGATGCCAACGGGGTCATCGTCACGGTTTCCTGTCCAAAACCGCCGCTCTCTCGATGGTCTCGCTGTCATTGGGGCTGATGTCACATGGCGAGCAGCCACGTTTTATGGGTCGAGGGCCATGTGTGCGTGAGCTCGTGAGATGTAATTTAACGCAGCAATTCATTTCAAATGAGTGAGCGTTTTTAGTCCAGGTGTTTAAGTACCGGATGAAAAAAGTACTCGATGTCGACCCTCGCTCACGTCCAGTAGGACGCCACTCATGTCCTCTCCGTGCAATGTGTTTACAGAGAAGTGCCGCTCGGCATCCGGAGGAAGCAGGAACTCACTTTTTAGAGCACGTTTGTGAACAAAGAAAAAAAGTGCTCTGAAATAGACCTTATGACCTTACAGCTGGAAGAAAGAGGCTCAACGCCACCTCCGGAGTCGGCGCTCGCTCTCCTGTTGCATCAAGAACCGTTACATCACGTTCTGTGGATCGGCGAGAGTCCGTTGGACAGTTGAGTTACCGCTACTGACACCATCCAGCCGGTTAAGAGTCAGTGGTGCGGAGAGCGGGCGTGGTCCCACGGTACAGCGGCCGGCTGCCTGTCTATAGCTCGGGTTGATTATCCCAGACATGCTCTATTAGCGAGGCCCCAGATGGGCCCTGATCGATGCGCTCTAAATGCTGCTCCGGGTCGCTTGTGAATGCATTAGTCGCGCACAATCGACGCTCAGACAGAGGAGCGGAGTGTCACGTCCACTCAGGGCGACTTGACGAGACGGTCCGGAGAACCTCGGCGGAAGAGAGCGTGACCTCTGCAGCCGGGCGCACGCGTACGATCACACACGATCCAGTGGGCAGATGTGGACACTCGCATCCACGAGGTCCAAGAACACAGAGAAGCTCTCAGCGGCCGCTCTCCTGAGGGCTGACGCAGAGAGACAGCCGTGACATTTCCTTCCGAGCAGAAGAGACGCTGCATGCCTCGGGACTCTCTCTCTCTCTCTTTCTCTGCATCCCCTCTTACTCCTCCTCACAGGAGACGACACCTGGCACTCTCTGCGTTTAATGCTCGGCAGAATCCCCTTGATAGCAACAGATGTGTTTTTTTTTTTTACCTTGCGGCTTTATTTGGCAGAAACTAGAAGATATCCCAGTCCATGTGGAAAATACGTCAATGAAGAATCTATAGGAAAACTAGAATGGGCACTCGGTAGAGTGCATACCTTCGCATATCACAAGATTGGGCATTGAATTATGAACATTTTGGCATTAGTTGCATGCCAATTGGATATAAATTGACCGCGCTATGGTAAAAAGAAGATGTTGACTTTTTTCATGACCTTGACCTTTGACCCGATCGATCCCAAAATCTAATCAAATGGTCTCCGGATAATAACCAATCATCCCACCAAATTTCATGCAATTCAAGAAGATTTTGACCTTTTTCATGACCTTGACCTTGACCTTTGACCCGATCGATCCCAAAATCTAATCAAATGGTCCCCGGATAATAACCAATCATCCCACCAAATTTCATGCGATTCGGTTTCATACTTTTTTACTTAAGCGAATAACACGCATACAAATAAATAAATAAATAAATAAATAAATACACGGCGATCAAAACATTACCTTCCGCATTTTCAATGCGAAGGTAAATACATGAACCGTCTCTAATTTCCTGAAAGGAGAACCATTAGAACGAGACCTCCCTGTGTAGATACACGCTGCTAAGGATGGACTAAAAGGAGAAGGAAACCTTGATTCAAAAACTGTGAGTTGTGGTTGAAAGAAGCGTTGATCATGAGGGTTAAGCACCCCGGGGGTCTCAGCAGAGAGCTGCTTGATTACAGCCCCCCTGGCTGCCTTCAATGACGCTTCCTCACGCCGTTGCATCACATGTGAGTCGCAGAGTTGCTCCAAGGCCTCGCGGGATGCAATCGCTGCAGGCCCTAATGAGTGTGTGAGTTGCTGGTGCACAGTTGTATCAGCTGTCGTTGCGACAGAGGGATCTCACAGACGGGCGCCACGCGGCTCCGGTCCACACTGCACCCTGAATCCACTTCATCTCGTGTGTCACGGTTGTTCCACGCGGTGTTTATTTTCTATTCTGTGCGTGGGGCGAGGTCGGGTCAGCGGCGATAACGACCTGCTGGCACGCCGCTTGAGTTACAGTGTGTCACGGTCGTATCAACAACAGCAAAGCGGCGCGCTGCCAGCTGGACTCCTGCCATCCTCCAGAGGCTGGGAGCGTGCACGTGGGAGCGTGCACGAGTCCCTGTGAGTGGAAACATCATTACATCCTTATCCCCAAAGTCTAGGGAATACGCTGTAAAAAGATATAGATGGGTCTAAGGATGCATTATGAACACCCCAATATGTCTGTTGGGCATAAGAAAGGCAAAACTGTGGATCCGCCGTGTTAAACTGCATACAGCACCCCACACACACACACACACACACTCACACACACACACCTGCGTCCACGCCCACAGACCCAAACACAGACGCGCTCACGAATGCCAGGATATTTTAAAACCGGGAGAGCTGATTTTACCCTCGTTAGCGGAAAGTTTAGCTTCCTTCCGAGATTTATTGACATCTGGACGCTCGGGGCGTGCGCATAGAGACGTAACGACAAACTCGTGGCTCCGTCAGTCGGACGTTCGTGAAAGCTTTTGCTCGTTTTTAAGAAGCAAACTGGAAAAAAAGCTCCTTCAGATGAATCAGTTTGACTTGTTCTCTTGTCTCACAATCGCCCAAAATGTTGTATTCAGCTGGATCTCGCCGCGACCTTTGCTGTCAACAATCCAGCACAGTCAAGGACGTTACCACAGGCGTGCAGGACACAGATTTTCTATCTACCAGTCTCAAGCATTCGAGGAATTTCGAACCACGTGTTGTTTTGTCTCGACGAAAGGAAGTGAGCGTTCAAACTGAGACCGCTTACTTTGGCAAAACATGCGTGTTATCGGAATGAAATAAGTGCTGCTGGACACAACCCATTGTCCCTCTGGCTAATGGAAGCATCAGAGGCTTCAACAACCACAATAGTCGCGTGAAGACATCGTGGTGTTGTAAGGAGATCTCTCCCGCGTTCAAGACCCCGTTTATTCCTTGAGAAACAGGTTGAATCTCTTTAAATCTCCCGCATCGCTGAGACTGACCTTTTGACCCCCGCTGGGAATCCAATTTCCCGACAGGGATCAACCGACTATGAGATTTGTTGTCATCGCAGCAGTTTGCAAAATTGATTTGGAGTCCATTTCGCATGTCTCAGCAACCAAAAGCCCCACACTGAACCTGGAGCATGATCAGTGAGACGTGGTCCACTTCAGAATCTTCAGGGTTTTTTTACCCCACTTGAACCCCAGATCGCCACCAAAATCTGCTCCGGCCTCCTGAATATCCCAGCATGCCTTTCCAACACTGTTTCTTTTTTTCTTCTTCTTCTTTTATGAATAAGGTCTTTTGTGTGCTCGCTCTGTCCAAAAAAAAGGGAACTCTGGCTGCACTTTACTTCCTCTTGCACTGTATCGGTTATTTCTGTGCCGGCCGCTTTCGGTAGCGACGTTTCACAGAGACGGAGGAGTTCCGCCTGCATGTTGAAATGTCACAGGCTGTATAATCTCAGAGGAGAGCCGAGTCAAGAAGCAGGAGGAAGGTGCAACGTGTCTTCAAGGTTAAATATAATGGACTCATTTGGTGCAACTCGTGCTGTACGATCATGCGAAAATCAAATGTTCTTCAACAAAATACATTTCCAACACATCTAGAAGACCATGTCAACAGGATGTGAGCGATGTTTACACTGCTGTCAGGTCTATAAACTGTCTCCATGGCAACAGACGTGCTCAAATGATGTGCAGTTTGATACTCGCTGCTAAACGACGAACGCTTGTCACGCAATGTGTTCCCACGGAGAGGATTGACGCTCCCTCCGCGGGGAGGAAGGCCGAGTGTCCGAGGGGGAAACTAATGTGGAAACTTGACCGAGGTGCCCTCCGTTCATTTTTACGTGCAGATCGTGCGACCCGCCGCTCGGGAAATCTAAATTAGCAACAGTTGCGCAAGAGATGACTAACTGTCACCATGCAATGATTAAAAGAAAGAAGAAAGTTCCCAGACCGTGACTCACCGATAGTGTGTCAGCAATATAGGTCACCCAATCAATACAGATAACACGCCCTGATTAACAGTATACGTCCTAATCTCAATTATAAAAGCACAGTCGGAGACTGTTATCAAGGCTGGTAATCTGCGGAGATTAACATGGCGTTAGTGTGTATGTGAGGCGGCAGATTATTGTCGATAATCAAGTGTTTTGTGATAAGAAACGAGGTCTCGGGCCTCTGCAGGTTCTGTCCTCCAAAATGAAACCCGCTGGACTGAAACTCTTCTGTTGCAGCCGCACGAGGAAGTCGAGGAGCTGGTTGCTCTTCCTGTTTTCGGGTGCTCTGGCTTTGCTGCGCACAATCTGAGGTCTGGATGAATGTATCGCGGAGGTTTTTGCGGGGAGACCGGTTGTAGAGAGTTCCCATGAAAACCAGCCAGAGGGACGAAATGTGAAGAGTTTACACACGACTGAAAAAGAAGAAGATCCAATGAGAGAGGAGCAATGAGGCTCCACGGAGAACAACACATGTGAACGCTGCTTATACTGTAAATCAGCTAAATGGACTTCCAGCAAGCTGCTGTGAAACCCCGAATGGCTCGGTTTGAATATTTGAGCCGTTGCCGGGTGAATAGAATCCCAGATGCCTCTCCGTCTTTGCGGGGGGAGACAGCCGGTCCTTGTGTTTCCTTTTTGTCCGTTGAGGCCCCCCCACCTCCTGAAATAAAGGCTTTATTAGTCAGTCGTGTGCCTGCATTCCCTCGCTCCCCTCCCCACCTCCACCCGGCCCAGTTGGACTGGACTCCGGCCCCAGATGAGCACCGACTCCCCCCCCCCCCTTTGTCTCCAGACCTGGCACATGACTCGCTCCGGCAACCCGTGGGCCCGGCTCCAAAAACGCCACCCACCCTCCCTATTGTTCCCCCGTGCCCCATTCTGGGCCTCCGTAAAGAAAAAAGCTGCCAGCGCCCCAGCGTAGAGGCGCGCCGCCAAGACGGGAACCACAACAGTCATGGCGTCATTTGCTCGTGTGCTGATTGGAATAGTCACCGTGTCTTGATGAGGTATATTTGAATAAAGCACAGTGGGGGCTGGGTGTAGTTGGGATCAGCTGTGGAGGTGTGTGGGGGGAGTGGCTCAGGGAACAGGTGCAGGAATAGGCCTGCGACCACACGTCTCGTTTCTTCAGAAAAACAGCTGATTTGTGTTTAATAAAAGTCAGAGTAGACGTGACGAACCCAGACACACGCCTCATCTTTCTGACGTCGCTCTCGTGAGATTGTAAATGTTTAGATGGTGGAAAACCGAGGCTTCATCCCATCTGTTACGCCACGGATTGGCATTCCCATGTAGTTCGGAGCTCGCTTGGATGTAGGCGGAAATAACTTGTGTGGGAGAGGAGGGAATGCCAGCTGTGAACACGTTGAGCAAGATGGTTGGAGGATATTTCCCCCCGAGGGCCTAAACAATTGTTTTAAAAACATTCCTTTGTTTATAATTTCGCTCTAAAAGAAGCAGCAGAGTGAAGCCTGAAAAAAAGCTGCGATTACATGTCAAATAAAAACGTCCCGCAGCCAAAATATTCATCGGCGAGAGCCGACCGAGTGAATCCCCCCTCGGTCTGCCCCTTGTTTTCATTTGATTAAAAGGGAGCGTGTCTCCAGGCTGAGGCCTTCAGCTGGGGTGAGAAACCTGAGACTAAACAGCAGAGGATTACCAGGAGAACCATGGAGGCAGGGTTTAGGAGGAGGCGTAGACCCCCCCCCCCCATCCCCCCAGCTTCTCCTCCTCGAAAGGTCAGAGCGGGGTGACTTCCCAGAAACCGGCCCACCCTCGATCCCTTCTCTTTCCATAACAAATATTCTCAAACACGAGAGCGGCGGGCGGGCGGGGGGGGGGGGGGGGGGTCGTCTTCAACAACACTGACCACAAAAAAAAAAACACACACACACACACACACCGAAACAAAGCAGATGATCTCATGCGGTGCCGCGGGCTTTGTGACGTAGCGAGACTTCCTGCAGAGGTTGTGATTTCCTGTAGCTAAAGAGCTCACGGATGCAATATTCCACTGTCCAGGTGGGACCAGGCCCACAGACTCCGGAGCTGTTCTCTCGTATGCATTTCTGAGGAGTGCAGAATGGATGCAGTGGAGGGGGGGGGGGGGGGGTTCAAGGAACAGTGCCGAGATGAGGTCTAATCGGCATCAACTAGCGATGATGATCAATCAACCCCAGCTGTAATCTCTGTGTGTGTGTGTGTGCGTATCTCTTCCGTATAAAGAGCAGGAGGAACCGAGACGCGGGCGGTGGAGCTCGGGAGGTCTTATCCCATCGCGAGTGTTATATGTACAACAAAAGAACAATCCGAGTTGCTGCCCCCATATTCAGTCCGATACTCACGGGAACACAGAGAGAAAGCTGCTCCAGACTCAGCCAAACAAAGTGGATCTGTCAGCCCCTTAACTCAGAAAACAGCCACTTGGTGAACCCAGAGTACACACTGCCTTTGAGGTCACGTGCGTCTTGTTAAAGGAACAAAGATAAACAGCTAAATGGAGATTTAAAGTCAACTTTGAGCTAACGTGGGCAAACTAAAAGGGAAAACCGAGTCACATTCCAGCTGGGATTAGATGGCGGTCAAGTGGAACCTGAAGATGCCGCCTCCATCAGCTCTTCATTACCCCCCCCCAGACCACCCTTCATTACTCTCAATAGAAAAGACACAATGCAAGAGCTCAGGATGCTTTAATGTTTCAGATTTTTTTTTTTACGGAAGCTTCGGGGCCTCAGAGTTGAAGATCACGTCTGATCGCAACGCTGCATTTGTTGTATTCTCTAAAAAGTTATTCTATGTTGAGCTTTGTCAGGAGTCACCTGGCGCTGGCGCTACTGAACGTAATGAAGACGAGGCATGTGTCTTCACTGGCAGCGCTCTCCCCCCCGACACCCACCAGAGTGTCAACGCAAACACACTGATGCACCCGGACAACATGCTGAGCAGAGAGAGGAGAGGGATGCCAGAACCTACAGACGTGGAGGTCCTGTCAAACTCAAGCAGAGAGTGTGTGTGTGTGTGTGTGTGTGAGTCCTCAGGCTGGATCTTATATAACTCATGACTAAGCGTTACTTTGCTGACGTAGAAGTACAATCACCAGAGTTATATACCACTCTCACGGAAGAAAACTGTCCCCTGGCTGAAGCTTCTTAGGTTAATTAGGATAAAATGTATACATGTATTATATATATTATATTTTAATATTGAACGTACACATGCAAAACATACGGGACCTGGTTTGAATAAATAGTGGCTGTTCATATTTATAATACAGATCTAATCAAATCACACCCTGTAAGGGCTGCACATTTAAATATAATGAAACAGGTGAAATCCCTAATTTTATCATATTCAATTCAGTTTCAATTCAGTTTATTTGTATAGCCCAATTTCACAAATTACAAATTTGTCTCGGAGTGCTTTACAATCTGTACACATAGACATCCAGGAGAGCAAGAGAGGAGGATCCCTCTCAGGATGGACAGATGCAATAGATGTATATGTAATGAGAACAGAAGGACAAATAACAAAAAAATAATAATGACAGAGACAGTGTGTATGAATAGTTCATATATTATTCCACGATGGAGACTCCACGATCCATCAGGCAGATGGCGGAGGAGGAGTGGGCGAGTCTCACAGTGGGCGGAGTCTCAACAGGACAGTGGCGTGTCAGGCAGCAGAAATTTACACCCAGACCTCAATGATCCATCAGGCAGATAGATTATATGTGTCATATAGGGTCCGCGACCCCCATGAGACGGAGTCAAAAGGACTCCGGGAGAAAGCAGAGTTAGTAACGTGTGATTGAGAGATGAAAATTCATCCTTAAGGAGAGAAAAACTGCAATCCTAAGCGTCCCCCCCGCTATAAGCCCCTATATGCAGCATATCAGGGGCTGGACCAGGGCAAACCTGATTCAGCCCTAACTATAAGCTCTGTCAAAGAGGAAGGTCTAGTCTACTCTTAAGCAGGTGACTGTGTCTGCCTCCCGTCTACTTAAACGGTGACTGTGTGTGCGCCTCCTGACTGAAATTGGAAGCTGGTTCCATAAAGAGGAGCTTGATAACTAAAGGCTCTGGCTCCCATTCTACTTTATTTAGTGAGCGCTCTCCAGTGGGGCAATATGGTACTACAAGCTCCTTAAGATATGATGGTGCATCACCAATCAAGGCTTTGTAGGTTAAGAGAAGAATTTTAAAAGTGATTCTTGATTTTACTGGGAGCCAGTGCAGAGCAGCTAGTGCAGGAGTGATGTGATCTCTTTTCTTAGTTTGCATTCTGGATCAACTGTTTATTAGAGCAGCCTGATAATAAGGAGTTGCAGTAATCCAGTCTCGAGTAAACGAACGGTGAACCAATTTTTCTGCATCTTTTGAGACAAGATGTGCCTGATTTTAGATGAAAGAATGCAGTCCTAGTTAAAGGACAAGTCCCGATCAAAGATAACGCCAAGATTCTTTACAGTGGTGTTGGATGCCAGGGCAATGCCGTCTACAGAATCCACATCACCAGATAATTGATCTCTGTATATAAACTACAAATAGACAAATGTTTATGACAAACATCCCATCTTCTAACCACACACACGTCTGACAGCATTTCAAACCCTGCCACAAAGCGTATTTATCAAGTCAACGGTACAATGCACACGGCGGTGTGATGTCTATGTAACGCCCCGCAAATACCTCCGCTGTGACGCGCGGGACACGGTTTGCGGCACCGTCGAGGTTTCGGCTGTAAACAAAAGCCGCTGAACACGAGTGGGAGTGGACGGAGGGCCGAATGTGAGAAGTAAAAAAAGGTCACAAGAAAGAGGATCTCATCCCAGACCTGTTGTCATGGGAACCAGAGCGGCGGTGTTTAGTTTGCTTAACTCATTCTGTGGTTTACCTTTCAACAGAATCACAGCGGGTTGTCTTTAAATCATATTTCGGTGACTTCCATGCCTCCTTTGAAACTTTATTAAAAAATAAAAAGATGCCGACAATAACAGCGAGTTATGGCCTCTGTTGTGAAAACGCTGATCCGGGATTACGGCTCGTGTCAGCATCCGCCGTCTTAATAGACACCCAAAGGAGGCGGCAGAATTGACTTCACAACGTGAACAGATTGCAGACTTAAATACAAAACTCTCCTCCATTTATCAACACTGGCGTTGTCATGGAAACGCTGGCCGGGGCCAAAAAGGGAGCAGATGGCTCGAGAAAAATCGATGGCGGCGACCCACACGAGCTGATCCGCTGATTTGCTTCATTCCCAGGGGGCCTCGCTCTCAGCCTTGTGTTTCACCGGCCGTGTGTGTGCATGTGTGTGTGTGTGTGTGTGTGTCTGCAGTTTGTAAGATTGGGGGGCAAACATGCACAGGTCTGCCGCTTCAGGTGAACGTTTCTGAGCTGCTTTAAAAAAGGTCATGGTAGAAATCATGACACAAAGGGCCCAATATATATATATATATATATATATATATATATATATATATATATATATATATATATATTATGTGTCACAGTCAGCCTTTGAGCCAGCAGACTTATCTTATATAATCGTCTCTCATCAATCGCTAATATTTTCACTCAAAATCTGCTGCACAAATGCAGATTAATCTCATCGTTTCTCTCTTTGTTTCTTGTAATAATATCCAAAAGTGCTGACAGACACACAGACAGACAGATGGATGAAGTGCCCTAAATGCAACTTTCCAATTTTACCCATAATCCACCTGGGATGCATCTGTGCAGGCCGGTCCCACTGTCACACTTAGAAGCAGCACATTTGTTCGATGTAATCTCTGCATCTAGCAGGAATGAAACACACACACACACACACACACACACACACACACACACACAGCCAGACCAGCCATAATTGCCAACATTCCTCCTCCCCGAGCCAACGTGTCCTGTTGCGCATTCCTGCCGCAGCAGATGGGAATATCACTGGAAGCGCTTCTGTTCCGTTTAAATTATTAAACGAGGAGTGACGTCTACATCTCTGGATGTTCGGGATGCTGTGAATGACCATCGTGTTTTTTTTGACCCTGTGAGGCACTCCACGCGCAGATGCCCAGAATGTATAAATATGTGGAAAGTAACACCATGATGGCAATAAATTGTCTAATAGAGTCCTGTGCTGACGTTGATGTGAAGCCTATTCTCCAGCACGCTGCTCTGGTCCTCTGGATATGTCTGCATGCCTGTAGCACAGAGACTGTGATGTTAATGGGGCTTATTTTACTACCTTTAAATTGCCATTTGCCCACAGAGAAATACAGTTTTGTGTGTCCCCCCATTCGATGTAAGTCTTGGGCCATGGTCCCGATGAAACCGTGGCAGGAAGCGGCCTTTAAAACGACGACACGTGTGCAACGTTTTATCTCGAGATGCAAGTGAACTGCCCCGACGCTCTTTCCACATATGTTAGGTGGGTCCTCTCCAGAAAGTTTCCCCTCCGAAACATCACCCGCTCTGCCCGCCGTCCCTTTTCTTTGAAGAGCCGGGCTCGCCATTGTCTGAGTACGGGTGGGGGGGGGCACTGTTAGTTGCGAACAACCGCCGACCAATAAGAGCAGCCGACCAATAAGAGGAGCCGCCCCCCTGCGGCGATGGCTGTCGTGCTGTTTCAATGATCTGTGGGCATTCCTGCTCATTAGCGGCCTTTGTTGTGTGCGTGTGTGTCTGTGTGTGTGTGTGTGTGTGTGTGTGTGCACTTACATCGGGCTGATGAATAGACTGTGGCAGGTATAGTAAGGGGAAGAAAAATGTATCTGCAAGAGACTTCCTGGAGACAAGATGTCTGTTTGTGCACAGCAGGTGGGAACTGTCCCCGCTTTGGATCTCCACCTGGGCTCCACGCTGGGTCCGTTGGCTTGTTTTCACGGCGTGGGCGTCCAAAAACAAGCTTTTTTCCCCTGGGATGTCCACATGGAACACACACACACACACACACACTCACACACACAGACAGAGCCTCAAATCTGTCGCTCTTACCTCATTTTGCCAGCGTGCAACCATATTTGGACACGAATGAGCGTTCCCCGATCCGGCCCGTTATCTCCGGTAATCGAAGCTGTGATGACAGTAACGGCGTCTTTCAGAGAAAAGGAAGAAAGTCAGGAGTAAACAGTTCCCTCTTCGCGCTAAATGTAAAATATGTATATGTGTTTATCTTGTTTGCAGAAAGGTCCAAGCTGCTCGTGGATTTAGTTTTTTTCCTCTCCGTTCATTCTTCACACACTTTGAATGTGAACCATGTGGCTGAGGAAAAGAAACATGCGGCAAGTGTCGCAACAAATAATCTATCCCAGAGTATCAGCTATTTTTTGGGGGATTTACATCTCCTGTCTTTTTGTTTTTTGGGGCAGGTATTCTAGTAGCATGAGGTCAACTCTAAAGAATGTGGGCCGGCCCCTTCCTCTGTTTCACTGGAACCAGTCAGACAACCTTCACATGGCACGGACAGTATGCTACCACACCAAGTGTTTTATTTTGTATTTTCTCCATCACACTTCCCTGAGCTGAAGGTACAGAGAGCAGCCATTGTGTCAGGAATGTGGGAGGAATGGTGTGTTTAGGCGACGCCAGCCAGCAGGGTCCCACCTCTTTTCTCCCCCATATCTCATCAGCATTTAGTTGTATTTCCTACTTAATTAACCATTTCCTCTTAACTACTATAAGAAATTTTAAAAAACCTCTTTGGTTCACAAAAGGAGAACTAACTGGATTATTTGATCTGAAGCGGTTCAGAGTACTTGTGTGTGGAATAGCCCTTTACTTGTGATCGCTGATAACGGGGACGATAGAGGACGTGGAGAAGCTTCAGATGGAGAACTGAGAGCGACCTTCCTCCAACCTACACCATCGCCACTTCTGCATTTGCTTTTGCCAAGGAGGAAGTCGGAGCGCTGACTTCCTGAGGTGGGTGGAGAAAGTTGAGAGGGGGGTTGGTCGAGGCCTCCTGTAACCTCCAGTCCCTTACCCAGAATCCCCTGCGTGAATTCGAGCAGCAGAAAGACAGGAAGTGTGACCCTGGCTTGATAACGACGGGGGCGACTATTTCTGAAACCGGCGAGCGCAGAGCAGACAAGGAGGTGTCTGTTCTGCTTCCTGTTGGTTGTTTTGTCAGATGCGAGCGGCTGAATGTGTCTTTATGTGTCAAAATGAACTGTTTGTGCTCGGAGGTCGACACAAAGAAACCTCTCCACGATGCTCCAAGGCTACTTTGGATGTGTGTTTGTCCTCCAACGTGTTGCATTCAGCTTTCATATGTTGAGAAGCAGGTCTTAGTGTATTCAAAGTAGAGACTCAAGGCTTCAGTGGCTGACCTGAAAGCCTTTAGATATTGTTGAACCGCTTTTGTAGCAGACAACATTGGTTTGATAAAAACCTCATGTGGAATTTTGACCCTTGCCTCCTTCCTTCCTTCCTTCCCTTTTTTCCATTCCTACGATGCCAAATAAGGTCAGATCGCTGAAGATTTGCAGGAGTTTGAAGGTCTGCGTCGCAGCTGTCGCTCATTGTTTCGACATCTACAAGAATGAGAGAGATAAAAAGTGTGACGTGAGTGAGTTTTCCTCGCTCTCTCGATCCCCTTCATTTACGATGAAATGCATGACATCATCGATGTCCTTCCTTCTCTCTCTCTCTCTCTCTCCTGCCTTTTTTTCACTTTCACATGATCGTTGTTATGTAACCTCTTTGAGGTAGATGAGGGCGAGATTGTGACCCACTCCACCAGAGTAAAACATTCCCTTCTCTCACACACTGGCCACAGCTGTCAGTATCTAGTAATCTTCTTTTGGTATGTTTAGACCAAGAATCCAAAAAAGGCCTAAAATGGTCATCGACTAGTTCTCAGCTGCTGATGTAACTGCTGGCAAATGGAGTCCATGTGTCTTTGCTTTGTTAGAGGTTGGGAGCATGGGAAGTAACCGGTGCCCACAGAAGGTTTATTGTTTGTTAAATAAATCACGCTTTGGTGCTTTTATAGATTATTGTGAAGAGACCCGCCCGCTAAAATCACAATTTTCTGCACAATTTATGAAATTGTGTCACTTGTTATCAATGAAAATCAATTTAATTTGATTTAATTTCAAGGTAAAGTCAAAATAAAAGCCCCTGAGCAATATGCATGAGAAGGTTTCCCTATTTTAGCAACTTTCCACTTGAGTTTAAGTAAAACAAGCTCCCGATCCTCGATGCTGGACAACACGACGGCTCTCCATCTTCCTGTTTAGTGTCACTTCCTCTGAGCCGTGTGCCAGCGCATTGTCTGTGTGTGTTTCTCTTACTTTAAAGTTCCCCTTTTTGGACTGATGCTACATGATGGCTCAAAGCGAGGAAGTGAGAGGCAGCGTGGGGGTTTACCTCCGATCGAGCGAGTAAAAAAGGTCTGCCATTGAAAGCCCACGGGGAATGAAAAGAGCACGGCCTGCACGAGTCTTCAGATGTCCCCACTGAGAGTGTGGACATGTGTGTTCATCATGTCTAACCTCCCTGAGAGAGCAGCTTTCATCCTCTCTCTCAAGCTTTAGGTCACCATCTGACTGTCTCAGATTCCACATGTCGGGCAGGTCAGAGGTCAACTATTTGCAGAAGCACCAGGACCGGAGGAGAGCAGCCAGCCTGTCATCACACATGTTGCGATGTCCAGGTGTGTGTGTTCATACCGAGCGTGCTTGGAGGTGTTGACTTGACCTCTGCACTTGCAGCCTTTTCCCCTTCTAGTTCTACAAGACTGAGATACTTTGAGCTTCATGCCAACGTCACTCACAAAGACGACGTGGGGATGTTTCGTGGGTATCAAGGTTGCCGTGCTCTGAAGCTTAGCACGTAACGATGCAAGCCACTTCGAAGTCCGATAAACATGACTTCTGCTGGACCGCGCCCCCTGTGGTTACGAGTGGTAATTGCAAGGTAATGATAGATTGAATTAGCTTTCATAAGACATCATATTTATCTTTTTCATGCCGAAAGGGTCAGCAGTAATATTCATTAATGTCAGTTCACACACGCGATGGTCGTACCGGACAGAGTTGTCGCTTCTAAGTTGAGCTTTTTCTCTGCAGCTTTGGAGCTGAGGGAACTGAATGCAAAAAAAAGCGGATTATTCTGTGTTTATATTCTAGTTCGGACCGAAGAACTGTCGGTGTGATCGCACCTTTCTTCTTTGACACCTATAATCTCTTTGCAGCGTTCTGATCTCAAACCAGACAGTGTGTGTGTTTGTGTGTTTGTGTGTTTGTGTGCAGCGTGCGTCTCTATTCATTACTTTACAATGAAAAAGAGAACGAAAGGGCGAGGTGGTGACTCCCGCTCTCCATTGGCTGCTAACGTCTTCGCCACATGACGCATGCAGGCATTTGTGAGAGCGAACACACAAACACATGGCTGCAGAAAATGTGTGTGCGTGTGTGTATGTGTGTGTGTGTGTGTGTGCATTTCCACTGCTTGTGTCTGAAAACACACTTCATCCCAAACGCTTTCTCACTTCTTTTTTTGTACTTTTATGTCCTCCACGCAGGCACTATTTCAGTCTCAACTGTGGGATATGTGCAGTTCAGACTTAATGATGCAGAGAAGTGAGAGAGGGGGAGGCTCAAAATGTAAAAAAGGACAGTCTCTGTCCAAAAAGTCCACAATGCATGTGCACGTTTTGATCGTTGTACGGGACGGAGATGCTCGTCGTCTCTTTCTCTTTAGCAGCCTGAGAATCGTCTCAGAGGAACGGAGATCAAAGCTGATCCCAACGATGATACTATATCTGTCTTCTGCTTCATTTATAGAGAAGATACGGCCACACGAGACAAACGCCTTCTATTCCTGCGGTCGTGTCCACACGGGGCGACGCCCTGAAGACAAACACACTTATCTTCAAGGGACTTGAACACACCTGTTTGAACTCTGTGACTGAGAGGCCTCGGCTCTTTACGATGAGGAGGGACGTTCTGTTTGAACGTCTCCGAGCTGGACGTCCACATGGATTCCGGGTTGTGATTGGCCCACATCTCCTGAAGGTCGGCTTCGAGCTTCACTAACACTAGTTAGAGAGAAGTAAAAAGCGTAAAAACACATTCGCAATAAGAATTGATGGTAAACGATCCCAAAAAAAGCGATTAAACTGCAACCAGTAAAACATATTTTAAACTAGAACAGGCACTCGGTAGAGCGTATACCTTCGCATATCACAAGATTGGGCATTGAATTATGAACATTTTGGCATTAGTTGCATGCCAATTGGATCGAAATTGACCGTGCTATGGTAAAAAGAGTTTGACCTTTTCATGACATTGACCTTTGACCTTTGACCCGATCGATCCCAAAATCTAATCAAATGGTCCCCGGATAATAACCAATCATCCCACCGAATTCCATGCGATTCGGTTTAATACTTTTTGTGTTATGCGAATAACACGCATACAAATAAATAAATAAATACACGGCGATCAAAACATAACCTTCCGCATTTTCAATGCGAAGGTAAAGATGATACTGTCTATTTACAGATTGACGATGTATATTTAAGAAAAGAAGAAAAAACACCATCTCTCTGTTACAAATATAAACCTTAATTCATTAGCATTAAAACGCACCATCAGTCAGTTGAACAGGTGAGAGCGCCGGATATTTTTTACCCACAGATCCTTGCGTTACGGGGGGGGATCGTACTGAAGGACTCTTGTTTGGAGTTATTTGGTGGCGCTCACAGATTAAGGAGCGGCCCGTCATCCAGTGATGCTGCACAACTGTGAGCGCCGTGGGAGGCGGATGTGGTTATTTTTAACCCGGTGTGGCGGTAAGGCCGAGCATGTGTCCACTGTGTGTGTGTGTGTGTGTGTGTATTCAGTCATCAGAGGGAACATATGGTTGTAACCACGCAGGAGTGGTCCGCCACGTCCTTCAGAGTGTGATCAAAGTATTGAAATCAATGCTCATATTTTCCGTTTGGTGCAACGTGTTCACACAGCTTGTTTGTTCAAAACAAAGTGTTGCGTCACATCACGAGAAGCTTGTGACTTTGGTGAAAACCACAAACACGCTGATATCACTTTCATATTATTTCTGACTTTCGCAAAAGCTTCACCAGAAGCAGAAAGAAAGAAAAAGGGCAATATTATGATGAACCAGAACAGACGTAGCAGTCGCTATAGTGTTTGTGGTTGCAGGTTTGTGGCGAGGCCTCGTTTCCTGCCTGAGGTAGTGAGAGAACGTCAATAAGTACGAGATAGAGATGGTGACACTTTGTCTGCAGAACCGCAGAAACCTTTCAGAGCGTCAGGCAGAGCAGAAGAAAGGAAATGCAAAAAGAGAGAGAGAGAGAAAAGGGCCACTTCAGTCATCTGTCATCACCCTCAAGGTCATGATGGGTGTGTGTGTGTGAGATGGGTCAGGGGTAGCCCCTCCCCCCTTTCCATCACACACAAACTCTCACGCACACACACAAACCTGTCAAGAAAATAAAGCTCAGATGCAAAATACAAGTTGATTTTCCTCCCACAGCATGAAAACCACAACCTCTAGCTGTCTCTGTCTCGTATCATATCTCTATAAACCATCTGCATATAAATACTTACCAGCTGCTGCTCACGAGATACCATGTTGTATTTAGCTTGCTTCATTTGTGCAATACAATATTCTTTGGTTGTTGCATCATTAATAATGGGAGGTGATGGTGTGAGCCAATGAAAACGTCTTAACTTTGAATTAAATGTTTGTTCTGATGCCGAAGTGATAGAGGAAATGAAGACGTTCAGTGTGATGGGAAAGTGTTCTACTCTCCCATGAAAGACCTTCATCTCAGCGAAAATGTAATTAATACACATTCATCCCCCCCCCCCCTCTGTGATCTGTGTACAGTTCTTCAATCGTAATATGAAATGTTATTGAGCTTGAGGGGGCTGTCTCGTGATCTCGCCATCTTTGTGAACACCTTTTATTCTTTTGTTTTGCTTGATGCGAACACACAACAGGAGGAACACACACACACACACTTGTGCTGTATAATTGTGTACATTGGGGGTGTTTTCAGGTAGTGTGTGGGGGGGGGGGGTCTCTCAGGGACCGACCATGTTGTCATGAATGTCTGCCCATGAAGAAACTAATCACTTTAACAAGAGAGGCTGCCCTCTTCCTCGGGGCTTCTCAAGGGGGTTAGTGTGTTTGTGTGTGTGTGTGTGTGTGTGCTCATGCGAACACGCCATCAAGTGTGTGGTGGTCTGCACGAGAGGCGGAGACAACAAAAGCAGGATGTGATGCAGCAGGACTCCACTCCTTCACACACAGCTCCAGTGAAAGCAGCCCAGCGCAGAGAGCGCCACCCGTTGACGAATGAACGCCACGGCCGGGGGCCTGCTGGTAAAATTCCACTCCCACAGACGATGAAGGAGCGCAAGGGCACAACAGGCCTCAGTGGAATGACTTGATAAGATCCGAGGAGCCCTGTGCGTCTTTTTTTCTGGGTATTCCAGTCGTGTGCGGTTGGAGAAACAAAAGGCCGGGGGGGTGGGGGTTGTGTGTCGGCTGCCGAAAGAGGATATTGTTTACCTCTACTCACTGGAGGCCCAGCTGGACTCCACCCATCTCCACACACACACACACACACACACACACACACACATAGATAGAAGCAACACACAGTTCGAGTTTGGTGACCCTGAGTCCATCAAAAAAGACAACAACAACAACACAAACGAAAGCTTGCACCAATGTTACACATCACCGGAGACACTGGCAGGAAAACTCCTTCAGCCAGCACACTTGTGTTCGGAACCAAAAGTTAAATATTAATGTCGCTAAAAGCCTCCTGGAGGCTCCCGCTTTTTAAAGCTGCAGTTTGAAAACTTGAGAGCCTGAAGCTGTGCGTTCCCTCGGGGGGCCTCCACCGCCATTGTCCCCTGCTGCATCAATCTTGAGAGCACATTTTAAAGATGAGATCACCAGGGTGATGTCATACCTCAGATTACATAAAGGCCCTCTGCTATTTATATGTCAGGGAGCGATATTTGCATGAATAATAACGTGTGCATTTTGACGGGAGTGAACTTTGATTGATTGATTTATTTTATTATAAAAAGTATGTGTGGTTCATGTACTCAAAGGCCGCCATCTTTTCATTCACAGTCAGTGGAGCCTTGCCAAGGGACTCCAGCTCTTTATGTCAAGTCCATCAAACACGTCACGACAGGTGTGAGGATAATACATCCTTAGAAGACAGAATAATTAATGTAAGTGTCATTGAGGGTGAAATCTCTCCTAAGGCACTGTATGAAAATAGAAATCATTCATTTCAGGCAAAAATACTTTCCACCCTATCCCTAAATTGTTGCCACGTTGATCCCAAATGATAATTGAATACATGTGCAACACACAGATGAAACTGGCCCTGAAGACATTACCCGCTCACTCGGCCACTCCACTGTTGTGGAAACCTTTCTTGTCTAAGCTCCACAACCATGAATTATCCGACGCTCTCATTCATCTCCCTCCTTCATAACACATAATTGCGCAACAGCTGAGCAGGTCTGGCTCATCTTGTTATGCGACGCCATCCACTCTTCTTTGGCTGTTGGTATGTGAGCCCTGCATGTGTTCTGCACGGAGCACAAATCCTCGAACGGCATCACATCCTTCCCGAAAAAACAATCGTCATAATCATACAGATTTATGGGAATGCTTCCCCCTCGCTTCTCCCTACGCTTTCACACAGATGTTAATCCAGCTTTGTTGTTATTGTCGGCGTATAGAAAAGGGTTGTGGAAATGAATACACAGCCATCCGAAGAGGCAATAACCTGAAAAGCCAAATGCACAGAGTTAAATAAGCTATAAGTTAAATAAATAAGTTAAAGAGCTCATCTTGCAGTAGATTTGAGACGAGCCACGCCACGACTGCCAGGCCCTGTTATTGTGACACAATAACAGATTTAACACACTGCAAAGTACGACTTGCAGGATTCAGGACGAAAAGAAAAGAGAAATCTAATAATAATAAAACAAGAGGTGTCATAAATGCTCAGCTTCATGCATATTTAGTTACTTCATTAGAAACGTATGACAAACTCGCCCAAACCTCTCACGAGCGTGCAATTCTGTGAGGTTACAGCACCACCTAGAGGTGAATTCAGGCAACTTCCGGTTTTCAAGACAAATCCAACATGGCGGCTCCCTTGTTGACGTTTCCAGGCTTCCTGCTGTTGCGGAGTAGCAGCAATCCATGAGAGACAGCCGGTAAACACACACAGAAAGCAATACTTATACATGCTGAATGGTGCAAACTGTACATTTATTGTGTATTTGGTTTGATATATTTATTGTTTAAGTGTCCTTTCTTTCTTCTTGCAGCCGCCATGGATGCAATGGCTATAGTCCACTGTGCTGAGCAGATAGAGAGATCCAATGCAGACGGGAGCTTTGGGAAGGCGTTGACCCTCCTCGGGGACCTCGACAAGGCTCCCGTCACGGCGGAGCAGCTGGAGACGACAGACGTAGTTCACCGTCTCCACGGGCTCCTGAAAAGCTGCTCGGATGACGGCGTGAGGAAGACGGCGAAGAGCTTGTTGTCCAAGTGGAAGAGGCAGTACGGCGAAGAAGACGCCCGAGGTGTGAACGTCACAGAGGACCCTGAGCTCTCACAGAGGGGGCCTCCTCCAGAGGAGGCCGAGGACGCAGGAGTCTCCGAGCAGGGGGAAGCAGAAGATGGACTTCCTTCCTCTGCGTCCTGTCGTCTCTCATCAGTAAGATCCAAATGCGTCCAGCTCCTTCTCGCTGCCCTCCGCCCCGAACCTCCCGACGGAGTCAAAGCCGCCGAGCTGGCCGCCGACATCGAGCGGCACGTCCACGACCTGCACAAATCCGTCAAATACAAAGCCTGCGTGAGGAGCAAGGTGGCCAACTTGAGGAATCCCAAAAACCGGCATCTGCGGCGGGGCCTCCTGAGCGGCGTGTTGTCCCCGGAGGCCTTCGCCCGGATGTCCGCAGAGGAGATGGCCGGCGCAGAGCTCCGGCAGCTCAGGGAGGAGTACTCGTCCCGGGGCGTGAGCGAGAGGCAGCTTCCCCGGGGCCTGGAAGGGACGCGGACGCAGAAGGTCCGCTGCAAAAGATGCGGCGGGTCAGACTGTAGGGTGACGCAGGTGTCCAGGGGGGCCCTTTTCTTGCCCGCGTGGGTGAGGCAGAGCGGCCCCGACGAGGACGCCATGACGTTCATGACCTGCAGCGGGTGTGGGCAGCAGTGGTACCACAGCGGCTGGGTCTGCCTCTAAACACAGGTCTCAGATCCATCATTAAATGTCGATTCATCGATTCGTCAATCACAATGGGCAGCAAGAATATCATTCATATGAGAATATTTATGATAGTAGACTAAATACATGTGGGTTGGTTGAGTAAAACAAGATATTTGAAGACACCAAACTGCCTTCTGGAAAGCTTTTAAAATTATTTCTGACATTTGAATTGCTAATTATGAATATCAACATGATAATCCTTTATTCAAATACTAATAATGATTTGTTGGCTTTTGGAAGAGCAGAGGAGGAGGGGCTTACATTGTTTAGTTATTCAATGAATTCATCAAATTATTTATTTTGTTAGACCAACAGTTCACTTTTGTCATTTGTATGTATTTATTTCTTATTAACATGACATAAACTTCTATTGTTGCCGGTTTAATCTTTGTTCTACTGTCGTGTGTCATTGCGAATGTGTTTTTCAACTCGTTTTAAAAGTGTCCGTTTCTCGTCTGGATTGAGAAAACTTCGTTAAATGTCAAAACAAGTTTGAGTTTAAATGTAAGTATTAAAGTGGGCAGTAAAAAGTATTCTCTGCAACACTGAAACGGAAGGAATGTGGGAGGAATGCCCAGTGGAAACAAAGGACGGAGCATTCTCGGAGGATGGAGTGCATACTTGCGGTTTAAACAATACCTTTTTTTTTTAGGATTCTCCATTAAATCCGTAACAAGAAGCCCCCGTCGGGCGGAAGAAGACGGGCCGCTGCAGCTGCCGTCTGAAACCACCATGAAGAAGCTCTCGTCCTCTTCCTACCGCCGACTCATTTCCTGTCTCCTCCAGTGAATCTATACTTCCAGCAGCTAACTGCTTTTCCAGGAGCCTCTTTCATAAGTGAACATGTTCTGGTCGTAGAAATGATGGAAAGCCACTCCGGTGTTGACCTTTGACCTCACTAATGTGCAACATTAAAGGGAGAAAGTGTATTTTTTTGCACTTATCGCGAGTCCCGATGGTTCTGGATGTTTAAACTCCTTCTAAAAGGAGGAGAATAAAACATGCACCTCGCTTCCCCCAGCATCCCATTCATGTGGAGGCATGTGACCTCGGAACACAGTGGGCATGTGAGTCAGTAATCTGGTGGATATCCCATGGTCCTTCACTCAGTCGACGTGGCACAACGACTGGTTTACACGTCATCGGGGAGTCCCATCGCCGGGCCTTTGCCTACGGGCCGAGGAGTTTAAATAAACTGTCATCTCTTCTTTTTAAATACTATCTTTCAATTTCTGAGCTGATAGTGAGCGAGGCCTGCACATACACAACCTTATCTAGTCTTTGTGGCAGTCGGGGTGTCCAAAAATACTTAAATCCTCCTTTTTTCGTGGTTGTCAGATATGAAGCTGCAACATCTCATCGGGCAGATACAGTGGGAGTGTTGCTGTATCTCAGCACTGTGGCTCTTCTCTCGCTCCCTATCTCCAGAGGGCCGTGTTGGGTGACAGACGCCACCCTTAAAGTCTGGTTGGCCCGTCCAATCATTTATATGTTCTGTCGCTCGCACACACACAATGTTTGGGCCTCTTAACCAACATTAAACCCGCAGAAATGCATTCATTTAGCAGGTTAATTTCCCAATAGTTAGCAGGAGGCTGTCAGGTCCTTTAACCAAGTGGTTCCCTACATTGTTGTCCTGTGGTCCCTCAAAACAAATATGTATTTATTCTAGTGTCTGAAGTGTCCTGTTGTGTTTTCTCAGGAAAAAAAATTCAAAAGTGAGATAGAAAAATTCACATAATTGTGTGTCACATTTACATATTTTTCTTTCTTATACCTTTAGTTGTCTGATCTCGTGACCTTTCATGTAAGGAACTCCTAACCCCCATGTGAGGGACCACTGCTTTAATAACCTTAATGCAGGTTTATACATTCTCCACAATTAAAAATGAATATGCTTTCATAAATCTGTTCTCACGCGTGTAAAATAAAGGGAACAGACAAGTGAAATAAAAAAGGTGGGCCTACTAACCACATCCAGCAGAGCGCATGATGAGGAGGCGTGACGCTCCCGGGTCATGTGAGCCTCATCAGCGGCTGGAGGGGCCAGAGCAGCGGGGCACCGGAGCGCCATGACACCGGCTGACAGCAGCACCCTGCCCGGGTGGAGCTGGGGGATATAAACACAGAAGCCGGGCTGCGACCGCCACGCCGACAGGTACGGTTACCGAGAAGGAAACACGTTAATTTAAGCGTCTGAAATGGTGATTTATTAACGTTTTGATCGGCCGGTGAAGTCGCGAGCGTGCAAAGGCTTAGGCTTCCATTAGCGGACAGTGCAGTTTATTGCGGAGCGTCCATTCTCTCCAAAATGTTCTCGAAATATTGACAACTGAACACAAGTAAGCATGTTTTATTATCCAACCTTGTCAACGAGATTGTATTTTATCATATCATGCTCTTTAATGCAGCTTAACATTGTAATGCAAGTAGTGGAAGATAAAGTGGGCGTGGGTTGACTAACAATATCTAGAACCTCCAAAACATATTTAACTTTTATAATGATGTAATCCTTATTATAAGAGTACAAATGTTCCTCACTTAATCACTCGACATTTCTAAGGTTAACTGTAGCCTACCGTGAACTGCTCTTAAGAAATGTGTGTGCATTCTCATTGCACTTAATAATAAAATGTTAATATTTCTCCAGAAGAAACGACATTAGTGCAGTCTGTGTTTTAAGGGTCTCGAGACAAAGGCGTCCTTTAGTGTAGGCCCTTGAGCTGAAACGGCTTCCAGGTCACGTGACAGTGTGCGGGTCACTCGTGTCCTGACTTCTCCTAACGAGCAGTGCACGAGGCCAATACATATTATAATAGGTGTAATACACACACCTAGACTACATTTTATCTCCAACTATGTTCATTGTATAAATATATTTGGTGTGTTTTCGTTTGATGGCTCAAACTAAGTAATTAGTTTTTCATATACTTAAACTTAAACTTTAACAAAGCTCCTCCTCGCTGGGATTTCCCACTTTGCTCCGACGGATTTCTGCTATGTGGGTGGAAGGATGCTCTGTTAAGCGTGCACACGTGTAGTAGCTGATTTTAAAACATGTGCTTAAACCCCCGTAAGTCTCTTCTCTTTGCAGCCGAGCCTCTGAGTGGGTGAACCTCTTAAAAAGTAAAGTTATCTCTCTCTCTTCCAGTTCGCTGACAAAATGAGACGTGACCTCATTTAACGGCAAATTATTTTTCGTAATACGTTGAAGCCCTTGTGGACGACTCACTGGTCCTGTGATCAGCGTCCATGTGATGTACAGTGTGTATCACACCATGCATAACGTATTACACACACACACACACACACACAGGGCAGGAAATTCATCAATCGCGTCGTGCCGTGAGTCGGTCGTGGCTGTTTTTAAGAGGATTAGCGTTAATCCGAGATGTAATCGGTCCTCCTTGCAGTCCGGGTGTGAGGCGACAAGTGAGCTGTACTTCCAGAGAGGCGGTGAGCTGTTATCTCAAGCACAACTTTATCTGTGTGGCCGAAGGTAAAAAAGCAATAAAGTTTGTAGTTCTACCGACACACTGAAAGATTCCGAGCACTGCCTGCTGGTTACCTTCGCATTGAAAATGCGGAAGGTTATGTTTTGATCGCCATGTATTTATTTATTTGTATGCGTGTTACTCGCATAACTAAAAAAGTATGAAACTGAATCGCATGAAATTTGGTGGGATGATTGGTTATTATCCGGGGACCATTTGATTCGATTTTGGGATCGATCGGGTCAAAGGTCAAGGTCATGAAAAGGTCAAAATCTTCTTTTTACCATAGCGCGGTCAATTTCTATCCAATTGGCATGCAACTAATGCCAAAATGTTCATAATTCAATGCCCAATCTTGTGATATGCGAAGGTATGCGCTCTACCGAGTGCCCGTTATAGGATGCTATTGTGCTCCTCAGGTGGAACTACTTTCTCTTCTTTCCCCCCGAGCGGCTCCGCGATGTCAAAGTCGACCCTCCTGAAGGTCATCCTCCTGGGCGACGGCGGAGTTGGCAAGTCGTCGCTCATGAACCGCTACGTCACCAACAAGTTCGACTCGCACCTCTTCCACACCATCGGCGTGGAGTTCCTCAACAGGGAGCTGGAGGTGGACGGCCGCCACGTCACCCTGCAGATCTGGGACACGGCGGGCCAGGAGCGCTTCCGCAGCCTCCGCACGCCGTTCTACCGCGGCTCCGACTGCTGCCTGCTCACCTTCAGCGTGGACGACGGGCAGAGCTTCAGCAACCTGGCCAACTGGAAGAAGGAGTTCACGTATTACGCCGACGTGAAGGAGCCGGACGGCTTCCCCTTCGTGGTGCTGGGCAACAAGCTGGACGTGGCGGAGCGGCAGGTTTCGGGGGAGGACGCTCGGCAGTGGTGCCGCGAGAACGGCGGCCACCCGTACTTCGAGACGAGCGCCAAGGACGCCACCAATGTGGCGTCGGCCTTCGAGGAGGCGGTGCGGCGCACCCTGGCGTCGGACGACCGAGCGGATCACCTCATCCACAACAACACGGTGGACCTGCAGAGGAAGAGTCACCCCGACTCCACCTGCTGCTGAGCCCAGGGCTCGACGTGACTCCCGGCGGGTGCTCGTGCAGCGCTTCTGAAGCCCTCGGAGGAACGCGTGGACGGGGTCGGGATATTTATTTGTGTGCACCAAAAGTGACACAACGTTTGTGCCAATATTCAGTGTTCTCACCCCACCGGGGACACAAAGCTCTTCACCCATCATGTCCCAGCTCTGATGGTCCTTTTTAGGAATATGATGGTTAATTTATACCAAGCAGTTAATGGAATGATAATTCTGACCCTTTTCATAGATTACTTTGGGGTCAGTGAGGACCTGGGTGTTATTGGACGTCCACTTAAGTGGAAACCTGAAGGTTGAAGTCCTGTGGTGGTTGTTTGGGGTTTCCTCAACACGCAACATGCCAAAGGTCAAAAAAAGAGTTTGACGTCACTGATAAAGCTGTGGTTATAAGTTTTAGACCACAAAAGGAGAAGTAGGAAGATTATTTTCTGCCTCCGAGAAGCAGAAACGACCACGTTTACGGCTAAAATATCGTGATTCTGATACAGATTGTAAGCCTCAAAATTATTGTTAAGTCTCAACAAAACTACCATGAGAAAACAACTAAGTCTAAGTTATCACTGTTTGAAGTCTATCATTGTGAAGGCACCTAACATATATGTGCTTAATGCAATTACAGCTACAGATAAGAAAGTATACATTCATGATATCGACTACTTTAGATGGAATAAAACGGATGCAATCACATGACTTGATTTAGAGGTTTAAAAAAAAAAAACTCTTCTGTTCTGTCGCAATGATTTTGACTCTTTTTTTTTTTTTTTTTTAAAGACAAATAACGCCCTGGAAATAAAAAGGCATCCAAAAAAGAAACTGGAAAATCTGTCTTGTGTTCACTTTTAAAAATGTAAATACAGTGCCCTCTTTGTCCACAAGAGGGGGCCCTCGTATCAGAAGTTTGTTGGCCTCACGTTGGCTTCATCGTGAAGCTAAAGACAGTCGTTTGGCAATTAAGTCAATTAGCTTCACCTGTTGCTTCTTGATGACGTCACACAAACACTTCCAACCTTTAGAAATGGTGGATCTTTTAAAATGTATTTAGTAGCGTTACAATTCATTTGGTAACTGCTTGATGTTGAGATGTATAAACACATTATTTTATGTTTTTAAGGATTGATTTAAGAAAACTTTCTTCTTGCATGGGAGGAATACTTGACCTTCCCTGTCTGATATGAGTTTATTTATTACATATCTTTGGGTGTAATGAAAAATTTTGATTTTAACTCAAATAAATAATAGGTATAGATCCAGCTCTACATGTTTGTTACCATAAACAGGGAGTACACACAAGAACGAGGCGAGAGACAACGGCGTCACGATAAGAAAAAATATCGGTTTTACTAGAGAAGGTTACAAAAATCATCACTATATAGGAGTCATAGAACTATTTCCAACTTTTAAAAAATCAAACCATAAACACCTACAAGGGACCACAATGCCATCAAAGTACAATGGAGATTTCTTTAGAAAAGGGGGGCGTGGAAGGGGGCAAACACTGCCTACCATATTTGTATCGATTGACTACACATCACCTGAAAAACTGCAAAGACACAGTCTTGTCTCCTTCATGCAAATAACGAGGAAACGACAACACCCTGACACGCATCGTCTTATAGGAATTTGAAGTTTGCCTTTTACATCAACCCGGTGGCAAAGCACGAATATATATCAAACATAACACACATGGCAATATAGTCCTTTTTTATACAGAGTAGACAGCTGCACACATGGACGATACTGACATGCTTCATCTCATCAAACTTCAAATTTGTTGTCTTCTTCAGTGGTATTTTTATTTGAGGGTAATCTAACCGGTGATAATCAATATAGAATATGTAGCCCATGATTATTCAACAAAATCTGTCTTATAAAATGAACGTATGAAAATTCCTGACTAGTTTTATTCAGAGTGTAAACATCCAAAACAGTCTCTGTGGCTCATGAGAGAGGCGTGGCGCCAACAATTAAAAAAGAAAAAGAAAGGTGACTTCAGTTTGAGTCGGTCAACAAGAAATAAAATAGCACAAACAAGTTCCATGAAATCATAATTACTGAATCACAATAATTCAACTGGCTAAAACTGATAAAACATTAAAAATCTATTTTTTGTATTTTTTTTAAATTTATGTATACGTCACAAGCACCTTAACCCATCGTGTCATAGCATAACTGCACTGTATCCCTCTCACGACATATTTAAAATGTTACATTACAATTATTATATCAAATACAGAACTAGTATTTGAGTGCTAAACACATATCTCAAAGGGTACATTTACACATATCTGTGGAAGAGAAAAGAAAGAAAGAAAAGCAATAGAAGAAGAACGTGGCGGAGCACTGATCGTGATCTCCACGTGTCCGAGAGGCGGCGTGAACCGAGATCCTTCGCGGCGTTTCGGATATTTACAGGTAAACTTCATTCACAAAAAGGAGGAATTTTAGAAAAATTATAGAAACCTTTTTTAAATTTTTTTTAATGTGTAATTAAAATCTGGTTCATGTTTAGATGGTTGAAGAACACAACTGGCTAAAGTCCAATTTTGGTTTGATACCTGAGGTGTGTGTGCGAGTGTGTGTGTGTGTGTGTGTTAAAAGACCACGATACACACTTAGTCACGTTCTTGCCAAGAGTTACATCACACTCCGGACCCTTGACATGAAAGCAAATAAATAAATAAAAGTTTGCTCCACCTCTGGTCTCTAATAAATGCTGAATACCTTCGCAGAAAGATAAACTCTGATCATGTAGATGGAGAATAATCCTTGATACCACATGATTTTAGTCTATATGTTTCCATCACAGGGGGGTGGGGGGCATTTGTGTGTTTGAGGGATTCTCCCTTATTCTTTTTTGTTCGGTAATAGTGCAACAACGTATCGAGCATTAGCAATAAAAAGTCAAAAATGGAGAAGAAAGTGAAGGAGGGAAGAAAAAAAGAAAATAATGAGCGCAAGAAGATCGTAACAGAACCTGGCATACTTTTCAGAGAGCATTAAAAAAAACAAAAAAACATTCGTACACATTCGCACAATATATTCATATTCATATATATGCATATAAAACACCAAAAAACTGAGGAAGTTGGCCGCTGCCCGAAGCAGACAGTGAACAATGTTTTTTTTCTTTTCTTTCTTGTTTTTTTTAGGAGCTCTTGTGTCGAGAGGCTGTGATCGGGGCGCGAGGCCGTCGCAGCCGGGCCGCGTTCACGAGCCCCCCCCCCCCCAAAAAAAGCACGCGCGAGGATGTACCGGCCCTCGCGCTCTGAGGCATCTGCCTCCGTCCGGGCTACCGAAAGTGACCGAGGTGGTTTGTTTTCAACGGAGGAGAAGTGGGGTGGGGGTGTTGCGGGGTGAGGGGTGGTGGGGGAGGGGATGGGTGGCGGCGGCGTGAGAGGAGCGCTTGTCCCTATGAGTAGGAGGACGAGTTCTGGCCCTCCTTGGAGCGCGCCTCGGCCTCCAGGTCCTGGTCGTCCTTGGTCTTGATGTCCTGGTACTCGTGCGTGGACACGGCGCTCTTCAGGTAGGCCCAGTTGGCCCCCAAAATCATCAGGTAGTGGATCTGAAGAGAGAGACCGACAGTTACAGGAAACAGTGTGCAGAGGCGGCCCATCTCCGTGAGGCAAAAAGTGCCATGGATGGAAACTGCTTACCCACAATGCAGTGCGCACAAGAAATGGTGGAGCAGCTGGAAATGATTGGATGATTGTGAAACAGCTCCAGAAAAACAAAACAAGAACTATATATCTTTTTTTTGGTTGGTTTCACCGCTATCCACTTATTATTTTAATATTTTGCGTCTGCGAGCTCCGTTTCTTCTTTGCAATGCATTGTGGGACAATGAGAAGACAGTCGTTATTTTCTGTGCTGTCTTTTAGCGTCCCCGATTGAGTCATTTGAGCCGATTCTAGGGAAAGCGGCACTCAAATCAGCTCTGATGAAGAGTTTTTGAATGGAGAAGATAACGGCAAATTAAATGTGTCATGTTTCACACAATTCAGGTTTTAATTTGAGCGTAAAAGAAACCGGTGAAATCCCCCGACGGATGAAAATGACCTAAAACAAAAGATTTAAACACACAAAGACATTTAATTATCTCCTCCCACCTACTCGATAAGATATCTGGGGAACCTCATCGTACAGTGAGGGCATTTCAGATCATCCGAAGCAACATCTGCTTCTTCTTCTTCTTTTTTTAGCATCTCCCGTTTCCCGGGACTTAAAACGAGGCCGCCCGCCTCCACACAGGAAAAACGCTGACCTTGTCTACACACACTCGCGCAGCAGAGCCAAGGCCGCGGGGCTGTACTTCAACTCCGTAGGACGGCACGCCGACAAGCGTGTGAGAGGCGGGGGTTGCCACGGCAACGGGCAAACGCGCCATGGCAACGTGCCGTTATCAGCCGGGAACGCGGCGGGCGGGCTTACCAGGGCGATGACGGTGGCGCCGGCGCCGGCGAACGCGACGATGTAGAGGTGGTAGGACAGGTAGAACTGTGGAAGGGAAGGAAACAGTCAGAGAGGGAAGGAAAGGAGGCACCAGATTATAAAAAGGAAAGGTCGGCTTCCTCTCACCTCGCTGGTGTTGCAGATGTCTCCCAGTGTGGCTCCGCAAGCTTTTCCCGGGGTGGCGTTCCAGGGAATTATACCTTTAGGATCAGAGGGATGAAAAGTCAGAGGAGTCGAGACAAGAGACTAGGAGACAAGGTCTCTCCTCCCCCGAGGCCGTGTGATCGAAATATTAATATTTCCCCACACGAAATGAGATAAAACCGGGAAGTCATCAGAAAGCCCTTCACTCCGATAATAATTTAATGGCTGCCAGTAATTGGGGTGAATATTTCATGCAGTGGAGTGAAGCCAGTGAAGCAGATGTGATGCTCGTCCTACTTTGTTCACGGGCCAGCTGTCCTTCAAATGTGGGTCACGGACCCCACGGATCAAACTGATACGCGATGACCGCAGAGCGCCACGCGCTCCATCAGCCACGCCCTCAGTCCTCTTTATCTTATGACCTCTTCCTTTAGAGGAAAGGAGATTTAAACCGGACTTGGACGTGTGATGTTTAGGGTGCATGGAGGAGAGTAAAGCCTGTTAGGTTAGTTTGCAAAGGGTTTATATATATATATATATTTTTGCTATGTGTGTTATTGCCGGCATGTTTTGAGCTCGCTTGCCTTGCTCAGAGGAATTTTTCCTAAACTTTGAAACCTGCGATCTGAATCTTTTTTTTACGCCTCTATAATTATGGTTTGGCAGCAAATATATATATTCTTTCTTTAAGCGGGGGGATATTATGATTCATGATATGAACAAAATGTCAGGGAAGTCGTCTTTACAGGAGAAAATGTTTGCATTGTGTGTTTCTGCAAACCACGGACACGTGGTGTGTGTGTGTGAGGTTGAGGGTGCATGATGGGTAACACACAGGACTTACATTTAGTTATTCCGTTCTCACTTTACTCCAAATCATGATTTCTTTTCTTCTAACCATAACCACTTAGCGTATTTATAAAACCGTATTTTTGAAGATTTTTTTTGGTGCCATTTCAAGAGTTTCACATTTTTTGCGATAATATTGAGAATCGCAGGACGTCGGTGGCACCACCCACCGTACTGCCTCACGTCCACACAGATGGAGTCGGGCGAGGTGATGTTGCCGTCCGGAGACTTCATGGCAGCGCAGGTATTCCACATGTTGAAGAAGAGGAACACCGGGATCGCCGAGAAGCCGAAGATAGCGAGGAAGGCCAGAGCGAGGACGTAGGTCAGGAACATGAACTGAGGAGGGAGGGAAGGAGACATTTATAGTGTGTCAACGGAGTGTGCATGGGGGTCAGTGGCTGCGGGGATCTGCAGCAGCTGTTGGCGAGCGCGCAGACGTACGAAGGCGGTGATGCAGCGGCCGCAGACGGTGGTCTTGAAGTCGCTCTGCAGCTCCTTCTTGATGGCGCTGGTGGTGTAAAAGCCCTCGGCCAGCAGGACGATGGCGTAGACGAAGAAGAAGGAGGCGACGCCGTAGATGATGTCCTGAAGGATCTCGATGCTGAGCGCGGGGGAGGAGAGAAAGGACCGCGTTCGGAATAGGTTTCTGGATATGCACACATGTCATCAGTCAGGCTTTTATCCAGCCGTCATAATTGCATGGTTTTAATTATTATTGCATATTATTTAGTCTGATTCTATACAGTGTTTTTATGCTGTGGTGGTTTAAGTATATATATACATATTTTTATTTATTCAGTGTTGTATTTTATTTGTTATTTTCTGAACATAATATGACGGCCATAAGTCTCTTTAGTATCTCTCCATTTGTGTCCTTTGTGTCAATGATTTGTAATTCCCTTTGAATTGTATGAGTTTGAAAGGTGCTAAATTAATTCACAGATCATGGCGGATCATGTGGGTGGCGCAGCTTCAAGGCTTTCTCCTCAAACTATGAACGGTCTCCATCAATGATTCACCGTGCCTTGTTAAGTCTTGTTATAGTCTGCATGTGACATGTCCGCTGTCGTCACGCCAACCCCGACTGAACCCCACCGAGGACTTACACCGTGGCGAGGGTGGCGTGGTCCGTGGCCACCCTAGAGAAGTGGTTTTCCAGCATTGTCAGGGTGCCGGTCAGTGCCACGTGGCCGCAGCCGCAGAACAGGGCCACGCCGGAGAAGCAGAGGATGGTGGCCACCAGCGAGGCGTAGGGCACCCCGCCCAGACACTTGATGCAGCACTCGAAGCATCCTGCAGGGGGAGACAGAGAGAGCGGCGTTATGATGCCGGCTGTGGCGTAACTCGCTGTTATGGCTCGAAAGAAATGCTTTATGCTGTCAGCAAACAGCGACAACACTTCTCCCCGTCAGGCGCTCCAAGCGGCTAATCACGGCCTCTTTCACAGCTGCTCGGAGCTTACGAAATAATAGATGCTGTGCTACATGCTCACATCGTACTCTGCTCAAGAAATGGCGAAATCTCCCTTTTATCTCAAAACGAACCTCTCAAACGCCTTTTTTTTCTTTCTTCTTCATTTGATTCATGATTAACTGACAAGCTAAATCTATTATTTTAAAATAAAAGACATCCGTCAGGGCACCAGAGAGGTGTTTTTTTTCCGGTTGCGAGTCGCGATTCTAAAATACTGAAGGTGTCTTTAGTGTTGAAAGAGGGAATAAGACGGGTGTTTTCATTTATAATTGGTCAAAATGTAATGCAAACGATATAAAATAGGCCACGAGAAACAGAAAGAGGCTCAAAGTGTCCTCGCGCAGCTTGCATTGCATTCTCATCTTTCTCCTTTTTCACAACTTCAAAATGATGACGAACGACGTGCAATCATCCCCTCGCGCTTGAGCGTGTCTCTACAGAGCGATGATGGTGATGAATTAGTAAATGTGTTTCCCCATTAACGGCTCGGGACGCATCCCGGCGAGAGGATGAAGGAACGATAACGCGTTGCACTGAGCACACGCGTTGCATCTTATATAATAGACGGTAAAAATAGCTCCTCTGGCAAAGCATGAAGTTACTCTGGGAGGAAAAAGAAGAAGAAAAAAAAATGAACGAAATTAGTCTTGTGTGTGCCACTTTGTTGTTTCCATGACAACCTGCTTCAATTGGCAACACCGAAGTATCATTAATTTATGTTCAGAAATCTGAACGTGCTTGTAAAGCCCAGAATACACAATCGACCTTCGGGCTCAAAGCGTTACACGTTGTAGTTTAAAAGAGTCGAGTGAGGTCAGCCCCTCGGACTGCAGTCGAAAGGTGAGTGACAGCTGAACGAAGAAGGCTGAGGGCCTCAAATACGTCGCCTTCAAGAATCGTGGGCACTGTGATAATTATGACTCACTCCTTTATATACATTATATTCACGTGATTGGCAGCAATAATGCTTTTATAACCAGATTTCACAAGTCTCCGTCTTATGGTTATTACGAAGCAGCTGGTTATTTACATAAACTGTCATGAATAATTTGTAAAGCTTCTCTGTTTCTATATGGAATCATATATGCATTTATTTCTTTCTCTCATAATCCAACAGTCTTGTTGAGGTTTCTGACCTCAGTGTGAGGTTGTGAGCCGGCACATGACAACCCCTCCGCTTCATGTACGAGTGAATAAAATAAATCTACGATGCAGCTGCCCTCCTCCTGCCACCCGTCCTGAAGACGTTGCGTAACGAAGCGGAGGCTCGTTGCATAACAGATCCAAATCCTATTAATGTTAATGAAGGGAGCGGGCTGATGGAGAGGTGGAGCTGAGGAGGCTGGATGGCTCTAAAATCTGAGCCGAGAAGCAGGCCTCGGTGTGTGTGTGTGTGTGTGTGTGGGGGGGGGGGGGGGGCTGCAATGGACTCACTGGTCGATACCATGAGGACCGGGAGGCTGTTTAAAAGCTGCTCTGCTCCATCCTGCTATGAAAGATCAATCTCCCCATGTAATTTAACATGTTAGCCTTCCTGTAGCTGTTATTCAGAGAAGAGAACCCCCCCCCCCCCCCCCCGTGCTATGTGGTAATCCTGCTTTTTAAAATGCAAATCAAGAATTTCCAGGTGGGAAGGAGTCCATTTGCTCCATCTGTTTCCACAGACTTTTCAGTTTTAGAGCCCTCGACTGATATTTAAAGCGCATATAATTCCTGCTGTTAACTCCATCTTCTCTCCGGCCCCCTCATGAAGTCCCAGGTTTCCTTTAAGCACCGAGGGGGGGGGGGGGGGGGTTCTCTCATCCGGTCCGCCTGTGGCTGTACGACCGTTTGTCAGCCTCACTTTATAAAGTGCTGCTAATGGGAAACAGACAGGCCGGAGTGGTCAGCTCCGGCCCTAATGGAAATCAATGGACTATTCATTAGAGCACAATTTAGGAGGGCACACCGAGGCCCGGCCCGTCGCTCTGGGTTTATACCTCGCTGCATCTCGCCGACCTCTTCGCCGCTCTCTCTCGATGAAATATGGCGGCGTGCCCACGCTGCTCTTACAGTGAACCAGCTGGAGTTAATCGCCCAGGCGATACGTCGCGCTCCCGTTGCGATGCCGCGCCGTACGCCATCTCCACCGCCGCGCGCCCGGGATGATGTATCGCTTCGGGAACACTCCACAGGTTGCAGATTTGGGAACGTCTGAGAAAACTGAGCTGCGCTTTTAAATTGTAAAAGCTTGTTTTTCCACTGATGTGTGTGTGTGTGTGTGTGTGTGTGTGTGTGTGTGTGTGTGTATCCTGCAGGACGAAAACCACGAAAATGTCCCCGCTGTTCAAATTAGGATTTCTCAATTCGTAGCTGAGCGAGTTGGGCGGATCGATGCTCGCTCCGTGTTTGTGTTTCACTGAGACGAGAGGAAGAGAGGCAGATTAAGAACGAGTGAGGAGGAACGACGGTGTGTACGAGAGAGGTGAGCGGAGAGGAAGACGAAGAGCCAGAGATCGATAGAGAGAGAGAGCGGCGCAAGGGAAGAGGAGAAGGAGTTGAAGAGAGACGCGCAGCGAGCGAGGAAGAACAGAAAAAAGAACAGAGAGAGAGAGAGACGGTGTAAGCAGGAAAAGAGAAATGGCGCTTAGCCCCGGGGCCGGCAAATAGCAGTTGCCATAGCAACTTGTTACCCACGACCCAGTTCAGCGACGGCGTGGAGTCGTACGCAGACGCTTCACGCATGCACACATGCATCGATGCGGAGTGATGCAACCTTGATTAAAGAAAACAACAACGAAAGAACACTAGACCGCGAGTGGTATATGAACCGAAAATTCAACAACCGAGGTGATGAGGAGGAATATGGAAAGAGGAAGATGCAAAGTTATCCATAATCTGCTCTTAAGGGTTTAAGAAGTACGACAGACAGATATTCTTTTGTTTGACATGAAAGAGAGATAGATGGAGGAGAGGAAAAGATTAAGAGGAAGTGTTCACCCTGAGGGGATGCTTTGTCGATTTGGGCGACCGAAATGTGACGATAACTTTCATAACTTTTGCAAAAACGTTAAGATCAAAACACGGACAACCCCGTGGTAGAGACCTGTCAATCAGCTTGTAGCCCCGCCCCTAAGCATCCCCTGCTTTACGGTCTGTTTGACTCTAAATGAGTGGAGTTGAAGCTGAAAGACGCAAAGAAAGCTCAGTTAACCCGAGAACTGCAGGATCTGAAAGCAATTCTGTGTGTATTCGCATTAGTCATCCACTATTAATATAAAAATACAGTTTATAGACGCACAGAGTTTAAATCTTCTTCTGTATTTGATGACGGGGCGGCCTTATGCAACATTACACAACTACAGGAAGTTATTGAAGGTCCAAGGTCCCCATATGTTTTGCGTCTTTCTGCACAAAGTAGAAGTCTGTGTGATTAAAAAAAAAACACACCCTCGACAGCAGCACAATAGCCCACACAGTGAACACAAAAGGGCCTTTCATTCCAAGACATCCCATTGGACAAGAGAACATGTCAGGCTCTCTGATTGGCTGCACAGAGTATGTCTGTTTGCTGAGGTCCTCTGTAATTATTCTCCGCATCCCGTCAATCACCTGTCACCCGACATGAAATAATTCCTTCAAACACATGTGACATCATTGTCACATTACAAGTTTGCACATGCAAATATGCGTGAAAAATAACTATTATTCTCTTTCAGCAGCAGTTTTCATCTGTTATCTCGAAGATAACTTCGATTTAAATAGACACTGAGAGAAGATGACACCGAGAGTCGTAATAATTTGCTATAAACTCTACGACCCAGTGGCGCCGCGTGATTATCGCCAACTGTCTGTCCGCACAGGGCATCTGTGAATATTTCAGCGGCCGGTCTGCTCCCTGCCTGCAGCTGTAGTCCAATCTAGAAGTGCTGTATTCATTATGGGGCAATTTCCTCACAGTGCATTGAGGGCGAGTTGAGGAGGACTTCAGAGAGAGAGAGAGAGAGCGAGAGAGAGAGGTGAAGCAGAAAGAGATGAAAGGATGATGGAAGGCTGCGTCTGAGATGAAAAATAAGTGTTTCTCTTGCCGACAGGCTTTTTTGTTGAAACTCTTCTCCCAGTAAAGAGAGTTTTGTTTCTCTTTAAACTGAAGTCTGTCTTTCCTCTGCTCCTGAGCCTCACTCCTCGAAACCCGTGACATAATCAGCTTGTAGGAAGTAGGACTGACACTTCCTCTTATACGTAACGTGATAAGATAGTGACTTATCACGAGCATGTCTTTATTTTCTGCAGCAAAATAGTGCTCGGAGAGCGCCGTCAGTTTGAGTCTTGTTCCACCAAAAATGTTAAATGGCTCCTCTGGCCAGCACTGAATGGACTCGGCTGGTGACGCAACCGACTTGGCTGTAAAGTCCCTCTCCCTGGGATGTCAAAGAAGTGGCTGTGTGTGATTATGGAGATGGACTTTGCAGCAGCCTCAGGGCTCCACGCCGACACACAGGTCTTTATTATGAACACTCGCCATCCATCGGGGAGATAAGAGACCAATTTCAAGAGGAATACGGGGCTGAGTGTTTATAACTCAACTCTACGACCGCCACTCATCGATGTCACACACGATGCGCTTAATCGGCGTCGGGCCGTGGATGAGAGGAGCAGATGATTGGGGCATCGGTGGGTGATGGAGGGAGGCCAGAGGAGCTTGGCATCGCTCAGGGACGCGCTGCTATTCGTACACCCGGGGTTCAGACACAGATGAGCCGTTGGATGGCGAACGCATCGTGGGAGGAGCTTGTGCTTCCGTTTCCAAATGTTTGTAATCTGTTGCTTCACGGGGCTTTGTGGTTATTTCAGGCTTTTTTTCTCATATCATAGTCAAAGAAAATGCGTGTAATAATTCCCGGAAGATTCCCCGCGTCTCGTTTCTGTCACACCAAAGCCAAAGATATTAAATCTGCTGTGATATAAAAGAGAAAAGCAGCAAATCGTCACCTTTGAGAAGCGTGGACTCGTAGATGAACTAGAGCTAGATGAATTAACACATTCATCCGTAACACCCTCTTGCTCAATGCACTCAGGGCTCCGCCAATCACAGGCACGCCCCCTCGACCAGCACGCACGGTGCCACACTGTGATTGACAGCCACTTCCAGTGTTGCCAGGTCCGCGGTTTTCCCGCGGAATTGGGCTACTTTTGAAGTGTTGCCGCTGGTTGAATTTTTTGTCCGCTGGTTCGGGTAGACCTATTTTGCATGCAAATTACATGACTATCTTTAAATAAAAATCCATATTTTAAATGAAATAATTTATTTATGCCCAAATCCTAGCAAACTGACTCCAGATCAGCACGTACACGCCGACACATCCGCGCACAGGTGAGCACACTCTCACTAGCACCCCCCCCCCCCTCAATTATATGCAGCACCTCAAGGCACCTTTGTTTTCTCTTTTAATTCGTATTAATACTGTAGGCCAATCACTTTTATTTCATTGGGCCTAATGTGGTAAAAAAAACACTGTTAAATGACTGAGACAGTTATTTTGTATTAAGTTAAGTATTAAAAGGGACTTTTGTACTACTGCTTGATTTGAAGGCCTGTTGCCCTGTTGATTGCAATAAATAGGTCTACAACATATGTTTATTGAGTTTGACTGTTCAGTACTGTTCATTACATTAAAAAAGCAGACATAAAAGTAACTTAAAAGTTACTTTCCCTAGTAACTAATTACTTTTGATATACAGTAACTAGTAAAGTAATTAAATTACTTTTAAAAGAAGTAACTAGTAACTGTAACTAATTACTAATTTTCAGTAACTTGCCCAACACTGATTATTATTCAGCTAAAGTTCTTTCATTCTGACATTTGTTTTATGAACGTTCGAGTGGAGAAGTTCATTTAAATATGAATGTGTGGGGACTGAATAGGAACACGACATATGTGCACACCGAAATAGATGCAACGGACGCAGACTTTCCCCTGAACCACTCCTGATCACTGACACGTAAACAAAGACAAGTACACACACACACACACACACACACACACACTCATATCCAGATGGAGGCCGACAGCAGGCTTTGGGCAAATGGCTTCAAATGAGGAACACATGAGCCTCTCCCTGTGTGATGGCTTTCACATGCTCCCTCAACCTCACACACCTCCAGGGCGAGAGGAGAATAGGCGAAGGCTGTGTGTATGAGTGTGTTTGTGTATGAGTGTCTTTGTGTGTGTGTGTGTGTGTGTGGGGGGAGAAGAGATGAGCTCAGGAATCAGAAAAAGACAGAAAATAGCCGAGGAGACGAGATGAGAGGAAACAAAAAGGCAGATTGTGGCGGGTTTAATGTGCAACGAATCAATCAAAAAGTGAGCTCTGCAGGCGGAGGAAGACGCTTTAGTGTTTTCAGAGCGGGCAATGGCAGATTCACGAGTGTAAATAATGTTTTAAAAGGGGTGCAACATTTCAGTTCTGCCGTTTTTAAAAAATCCTTGCATGCAAACCCGAAGAGAGTTACTGGATATGACGTTGGACCTGGACCACACCTGCAGAAAGGATTTGTTTAGTCCAGGACTGAAGGAAGACGGGATCATGTTCTTGCAGGACTTTGTAGGAAAATGAAAAATGAAGTTTTTCCGTGGAGCTTCTTGAAGGAGACGCCATGTTGGAAACATGTCTGTTGTGTGGGAGCCTTTTTTATGTCGCGTTTGAAAAACTACCACGGAGAGAGATAAAAACTGGAGGGAGCCGAAGTGAGAGGTGGTTATGTGTAACAAAGACAAGTAGGAGACGGCTGCCAGTAACTGCAAGTGTACACATTTGAGTGTGTGTGGGTGTGTGTGAGGGAGAAGCAGCAGCACAAGGATGGTTAGTCCACATATCAGCTGCTATTCCTGTCAGCTCTCCCACTGGTGGGAGAACGCTCTGGTCCTGGACTGACATTAAAAGTGGGAAAATAGTGAGCAAACAATCTGATACTTTGGTCCGTTGAACATTTAAGTGGCCGAAAAATAAAGCAAATTAAAAAGTCACCAAAGATCATCCATATATCTACTTTAATTTGAGTGTGTGTGTGTGTGTGTGTGTAGGTTACGGTGATGCATTTTCTAAAGTTATCACAACACAGCTGATTTAAAGTGACTTCATGCTACCTCTCACTTCTTAAAGAAGCTTCTGAGGGTGTGTGTGTGTGTGTGTGTGGCAGTAAAGTGGATTACCAGGCATAATAAAACCGAAAGCGGTTAACAAGTTCACAGCAGAAGTCACCACCGTATTATCATATTTACTGTACACTTGGTGAGGAATATTGTATAAATACACTACCGTTCAAAAGTTTGGGATCACCCAGACAATTTCGTGTCTTCCATGAAAAATCACACTTTTATTTATCAAATGAATATAAAATGTAGTCAAGACATTGACAAGGTTAGAAATAATGATTAATATTTGAAGTATTAATTTTGTTCTACAAACTTCAAGCTCAAAGGAAGACCAGTTGTATAGCTTATATCACCAGCATAACTGTTTTCAGCTGTGCTAACATAATTGCACGGGTTTTCTAATCAGACATTAGTCTTCTAAGGCGATTAGCAAACACAATGTACCATCAGAACACTGGAGTGATAGTTGCTGTAAAAGGGCCTCTATACACCTCTGGAGATATTTCATTAGAAACCAGACACTTCCACCTAGAATAGTCATTTACCACATTAACAATGTAGAGGGTGTATTTCTGATTAATTTAATGTTATCTTTATTGAAAAAACAGTGCTTTTCTTTGAAAAATAAAGTCATTTCTAAGTGATCCCAAACTTTTGAACGGTAGTGTACGTGTCGGTAATTTACAGCGCATGTTTTCAGTTCGACCGCCACAACATTATTTATTTATGACACCGGCAGCAATGATCCATTAAGGATTTAAAATGTTAACACAACACAAGTTATGCTTGTAGGTCAAGATGGAGGACCGGTGTTATATATTTATATATTATATATTTATCAGTAGCACAGACTAAATGTCAGGCTTTATTATTTTATTTAAAGTACTCCATGCACTGGGTCGAGCCCACGTGGTTAATTTGGTTTTATGTCGGATAAAATGTCAGGAAATAGTGAAACATCACCATCACATTTTCCAGAGGAAGAATCAGAGGAAAAATCTTATCTGCTCATTTTGTCTGACCACAGTTCAAATCCCAACGATATTCAATATTCTGTTATGATTATTTGCTTTGGAGACCCAAATATATTTTTTAAATATCCAGTTTTTCAATCCAAAGAGCAAAAATTAGAACACTTTTTCTACTTTTGTGCGACAAAAAGGGTTTTACTATATTTCCTGCTTCACATTTGGAGGTTGGGTACATATTACATTATTAATCAACTCATTGTTTCAGCTCTAAGCAACAAATCCAATCAAATAATGAGCGAACCAGACATGAACTAGATATGTTCTTGAAGCAGTGACCCAGTAAACCGTCTTCACAACCAATCACTGCAGGCGTGTACACTCTAAAAGAAAAAAAGTTGAGTCAACTTTAAAAAGTGAGGCAACCAGCTGCAAAGCCTTTTTGAGTTCACTCAACTAAGGGCTAATGTGTTGTGTCAACTTATGATAAGTTCACTCAAAGTGATATCTTAAGTTTGTCAAACGTAACATTACTATTCAGACATACTTATGTATTAAAGTTAACACGACTTAAAATATTGCATTTGATAGTTACATCTACTCATGTACTTAAGTTCAGAATACTTAAAATATTAAATTGGAGAAACTTAATTTAAAAAAAATATATACACTTTTATTAATCCCCAAGGGGAAATTAGTTCTCTGCATTTAACCCATCCTTAGTTATTAAGGAGCAGTGGTCTGCAGTGATGCGCCCGGGAAGCAGCTGGGGGTTCAGTGCCTTGCTCAAGGACACTTCGACTTGCAACTAATGGGGAGAGCGGGGATCGAACCTACAACCTTGGGGTTGCAGGACGGCCCTGTTACCCCACTGAGCTACAGCCGCCCTTTAAATTGTGTGTTCTTGTAGATGTAAAACATACATCAACAGCACTTAACATTTTTTGTTGAGAAATGTTTTGTTGAGAGAACTTACTTTTAACTTAAAATGTTTTGTTGAGAGAACTTACTTTTAACTTAAAATGTTAAAAAGTTGTGCTGGACGTATACGGCATTCTGCAGAAACACTTAAGGTGGCGTGGACCGGCACGAAAAAGTGGTAGACGGATATTCTTCTCTCTTCTTCTGCTTTTACGGCGGTTGGCGGTTTTCTCTCTCTCTCTCTCTCTTTATTGAACATTTATTGTGAACAGACAGACATTCAGCAGGTTAAGATTAAGATTTAGGTATAAAAAGTAGACGTCAATCAAATGAAATCTGAAAAACTAAGGTATCTAAATATAATAAACAAACAATGGTATCAAAAACCAATGTATTTTAAACAGGGGCTAAAGAAAATATTTTTATATTATTTAAAATATAAGATTAAAGTAGTATATATATATGTATTTATACATATGTATTTACATATATATATGTATTTATATATATATATATATACATATGTGTGTGTGTTTACTGACATACATGCGCAGTGGCCTTAGTTACCTCAGCAGATGCCCAAACCACAATATTAAGTTTTCTCAACTTAACATGTTAAGTGGATTCCACTCTTTATTAATGAAATTGACATTTTGAGTTCGTTCAACTTTTTTCAAAGGCATTTGTTGACTCAACTTAAAAAAATGTGTTAGGACAACAAATTTGAAGTTGGGCTTTTTAGAGTGTACATGTGAAACCGAGCATCGCGACTCAAAGCTATTTTAGAGGCAAACACTTATGTCTGTTTGTAACTGGTTAGCTTAGCTTAGCATAAAGACTGGAAGCAGGGGGAAACAGCTAGCATGGCTCAGTCCAGTTACCATATATTGTCTGTAATACGTATGAAAAATATTTGTTTCTATTTCTAGGGCTGGTTGCCGAGCAACTGGTGCCAATCCTCTCATCAAATTCCTAGCAAGGAAGCCAAAAAGCGTGTTCCCCAAACTATTGCTCTCCTTTACTTGGTTTTAAACACGGCGGGAGACATGTTTTCATTACCTCTACGGCACAGAATCTTAATATCCTCACGGATATTTTGTCTGAAAAAAAAGACAACCGTGAACGGCTGACGAAGAGGAACTCTCTTTGTGCTTCGGAGGCTGCAGCGACGCAGGACACCTGCACCCCTCCAGACGATGATGTCGTCTTTTACGCTCTTGATCTGAACATCATAAGCAAAGCTGGCGACGCGTTATGCAAGAGACCCCCCCCCACCCCCCCACACACACACACACACACAAAGGATGGCAGCAATGTTAACAGCATTTTCATTTGGAACGAAGGGCAAACGAAGAGGACCTTGAAATGCACTCAGCAAACTGCTTTGAGAGCCAATTCAGGGGCCACATTACAGTTTAAAATATTCAAAAGGTCACATGGGTTTCTACTTTCTCTGATCAAACCGTCGCATACTCATGAAATCAGATATAATCGTGTACCTCGGAGAGTGGAGCTGATGTCTCGTTATCCGAGTCCCGAGCGCGGCGTTTACCTCCACAGACTCACAGATTAGAGATTATAGGACGCAATCAAGCAAAAAGATCACTCCGCACCAGCAGACACCGCTCGGATTACAAACCCGGCCGGTGTTCTGTGCTCACTTTACAGTTTGTAATTACTTTTCAGCTCCATATGATGCAATCAAGAACATAGACTGTTTACAGCTAATCAACATGCTCTTTATATCTCGTACCTGATGATGTACAGTTATAAAGTTGCATTAAATCACACTTGTGTAGCGAGAAGGGACTCAGTTTATATTTCTTTATGAAAGATTTTGCTAATAATTGTGGTTTAAACAAACGAGACATAACCTGAACGCTGTCGTTTTCACAGAAACCCCAAAAGTTTGAAACTACCCCGTTAATGCATACATATTATATATTAATAATATTAATACAAATTGGTGGTCAAATTGTGTAATGACACACATTTTAGCCATTGTTCGACTAAAATATCGTGTTTCTTGGTCCATATATTGCTGGGCATATTTATGTAATTTTTATAAGCCAATTAAAAGGAGACACATTATTCATCAGTGCAGCTTTAAAACCCAATCCTTTGCATTTTAGCCTCAACACCTTATAAAAACGACTTTGAGGTTGACAAATTTTGCACGAAGCTGATACATCTGGCTCCACTTGGCTTTACACATTTAAATACTCCAGACAAGAACGAGCTCAGATGTTGCAGTAAATCCAAAACGGGATCATTTCCAACGGAGAAATAAAATATGAGCATTTATTCCGAAAACTTCTGCCTCCGGAAACCAAGAAACGTGCTGAAGCGCAGCAGGTGATGAATCTCTGGCGCGCTTCGGCTCGCCCCCCCCCGCGCACTTACAGCCTCTTAACGGATGCTGTAAGCTTATGGTCACATTCCAGATGTCAGAGGCACACACAAATGATTACACCGACAAATAGGCCATCCTCCAACCCAGTCTATTTGGGTTTTGCTTGTGTGTGTGTGTGTGTGTTTGTGGGGAGACTGTTGCGCAACATCCCACCTCGAGCCGTCCAGGCCGGAGATGTTGAGCTGGGTGATAATTCCACTCCTCCAACTTAAAAAGGTGATTAAGGAATTCAAAATAGTTAATTACTAACTATAAATATGGCCGCCCTCCTGCTCATCTGTCCTCGGGGAATTCAAACAGATTCCCCCACTCCGCCAATTGAAGCTGCATCATGAAGGCTCTCGTTGGACACTGGCCTGTGTGTAGCAGCATCGCCTCCGGAGAGGATGATGTAATGTCTTTTTAAAACACAGCCCACTCTTCTGCACCGTATCCGTCTCAGACTGTGACCCAGCGATACTACTGTGGCACGGCCACAAACACATGTAAGATTGAGATAGTAATTTGTGTTTGGTAAATCTGCAAATCTCCTACTTTTCCAAAAAATTATACTTGAGCTAAAAATCAGAATATTTCCTCGAGAAATGTTTATATTTTGTAAAGGTGGAGCTAAAAATGTGAACATTTCCCCCAAAATTGTTTTTTTAAATTAAAAAATAGCAACATTTTGTCATCCTGGATGGAGCCAATATGAACATTTGCCGACAAAATAGTAACGTTTCTTTCTAGTTGCTTCAAAAATAGCAACATTTTGGAATACTGGAGCCCAAATCTGACTGTCTCCCACCAAAATATTAACATTTATTTTATACTTGCTTGCAAAATGGTTACTTTTTGTAACGTTCAAGCAACAAATTTGAATATTTCCTCCCCTAAAATTGTCATGATGTTAAATCACCGGAAGAAAAATATTTTCAAACACAACCCCTTCATTTTAACCCAACTACCCACATGCAACTGGAGAAAGACTGCAGTATAAGGAGGACTAAAGCAGGAGAAACACTGGATGTTGCTAAGGTGTGTGTGTTTGTGTAAAGCCCCCCACCCCCCTAGGCCCATGCACTCTGATATCAACTACCCACCTCTCTACAGCAACAAGGCGAACAGCAGAGGAGCTGCAGCCCTGAGTGAGACGCTGGCTGAACATCTCCCAGCGTGAACATTCATCTTCTGTATTATGCATCAGAAGAAGAGCAACACACGGTGGGGGATGTGTTCATATTCAAGATGATAGTGATAAACTAACAACGCCAAACCCAAGGATGACATTTTACTACCAAGCCACAATGAAAACAAATCACATCCACTCACACACTGTGCAGAGAGAGCAACAGTTTGATTGGATGAAATCGATTATTTCAAGGCTGTTTTTTTTTTGGTGTGCACGAAACACTACTTACATCTACATTATGTTTTCATGCACACTCAGCATCGTGCTTCAAGGAGCGTGTTGCATGGACACACAGAGCAGTGCATGTGTGCACCAGAGGCTCTATTAACATGTCTGCGCGGTTGTAACTGGTGGGCACATCCATCAATGGCGAGCCGAGAGCACCGCTGCTCGCTTTCTTCTCGCAGCCTCCACCGCGCCGCCGCGCCGCCGCGCCGCCGCGCGTCCACTGGCCACTTGGCTGATATTGATCGACGCGGCTGCGGCGGGAGGAGCGCGAAGCTGCATGTTGCTCCTCCACAACCTGGCGGGGGGAAACGATGCAACGCCTGCGCCTCCGCGTTATCAGCCGCTCAGTCGGCAGAGCGATGTGCACATTATGGCGCAGCAATCTACAAGCAAATTGGGCTTTCATGCATGCACCATAAAACCAGAGTGTGCAGTTTCCACCGCGCCTCAACCCCCCCCCCCCTCCCACCCACCATGCCTTCAAATCCCCCTTTTGATGGCGCCAAAATAACGCGGAAATAAGGCAAATTGCGCTCGGGATTGCGGGAATAATCTCGGTCATCCGCAGCAGAGAGACCGTTTAACGCTTTCCAAATCGCCCTGGAATAGGTGAGAGGCCAGAGGGCGGGGGAGCGAGGGAGGTGTGTGTGTGTGTGTGTGGAGGGGGTGGGGTGGGGGGAAGCATCGCTATTGTCTCGCGTACAAGCGAGAAGCCATTGCAAGTAGGTTAAACCGCTCAGACTGGCGCAGACGCGAATGTCTCCAGAAGGAAAAGAAGGGGGAAAACGCGCAAATGTCAGCGGCTGACTGAGCGTACCTTTGCTGTCTTGTCCCTCCTCCTGAGTCTCCTCCGCGTTGGACTCCATGGCCGGCTTTGTCCCATCCATTATTATAGAGGAAGATAGTCTCCTTGTGGCACTTGTACCTTACAGTCTGTGGATGGTGGAGCCTATCCTGGTGACTCTCTCTCTCTCTCTCTCTCTCTCTCTCTCTCTCTCTCTCTCTCTCTCTCTCTCTCTCTCTCTCTCTCTCTCTCTCTCTCTCTCTCTCTCTCTCTCTCTCTCTCTCTCTCTCGCCTCCTCCCCGTTAAAACTTAGCCCTGTCTCTCTATCTATATTAACAATCCAGTTTCATGATGCAAAGGCACTGTCCGATTGGATTTATTTCGCACATGCGGGATTAGCAGCCCCAAATGATGCCAGATAGCGTTTCTGTTTGCCCCTAACCCCTCTCTTGACTGGAGAAAATGATGCTCATTCACTTCATTCCTGTCATTTTGTGTCATTGATGGCTTCCTCGTGTCTGCTGGTCTGCAGGTGAAAAGCACTGATGTGGTTCATCATGCTTTGCTTTGGTGAAGCAGAGGAGGATATGAAGAAAAATGGTACAGGACATCTAAATATGCAAACTCATGAGTAACCATGCATGCATGAACACACACAACCACACACTCACCGCCCACTCTCCATCTGGTGAGTTGAGAGAGTCAGAGAGGGAAGATAGAAGGCGAAGGGAGGGAAATAAAACATAGTGTGCTTGAAGAGATTGTGAGATAAAAGGACTCATTGCGTTCTTTAGTTTTCTGTCCCACGTCAAAATGGTCCGTGCAACACCGATCAACACTTTGAGATGTATTCTTTCAGCATCCAATCAGCAGTGAGGATGTTTAAGTCAAAACAAGCCAGTTCCGATGCTGTTCAGATATTATTCCCATTAGAATAAACACACAGAGGAGGATGCTCAGTTTCCTATAGCCTTGTGACATGTTTCTAGTGGTTATTACACCCCTATTACTTCTTCAATACACTTCCCTTGTTTCCCCTTGAAGAAAAAACTGCTCCACTTGAATTGATTTGACTTTGATTGGATCACCTTTGACCAATCAGAGCTTCTTATATGCTAAAGAGCTACGTGTCTGGCTTTATTTAAGAGGGGGCTCTTTGTTTGCCGACCAGGATGCTGATTGGCTGAGTGCCGTAATCCAATGAGAAACCAAGCAAGGTGAGTCCCCGGTTCAAAGTGGGCGGGGTGTGTTTATGTCCAAAAACAATGGGACGCCATCTGCCTTGAATCCTCTTAAATGAGGTTTTAAATCGGGCCCACGTGGCCCTGTTTCAGACAAAGCTCATCCCACACAACAGTCCCAGAATCACCCACAATCACACACACACGCACACACACTCACACACACACAACACACACAGCAGACAAAGGTGACCCCACAAGGGCTGTAATAAACACCCAGTCAGCACCCATCGCGCTGGCTTTCTGACATTTGAATGGCTCTCTGATATTGAGCCACAAGGAAACCTGATCAGCTGCATGAGTGAACCAAAGTCGGTCTCTATGAAACACTGAGGAGGACAAGTCGAGGGTAATTGTGTGGAGCCGTCACCCGGAGGCCGACTCACAGACGAGACAAACAAAGGCAGTTTCATGTAAATGTCGGAGACGCTGTCCTTGTAGGTAAAGAAGAATAAGGCAGGTGAAAACGTCATGTCGTCATTTTTTTTTAAAATGACTTATTCTCTGTGGCAGCTGTCTCTAATTTGGCTTCGGCTGCTGGTGATTGGCAATCAGTCAGCAGCCGAGGCCGCCCTCATAAAAGCTCCCAGTTGAGGGTGGAGCAGGAGGAGTGAGCAGAGGCGCAGGTTTTGCGGTCTGCTGTGCGTTGTGTGCTGACAAATAAAATATGTCGTTCAACGAAACCTTGTGGTGCCTGGCTGATCCTTGGAGGTTTTGGGGGAAACCCACGGGTAGCGGCGTGAGACCTGCTAGATTCTCACACACAAACAAACACACAGTCAGTTATTAGGCTTTAAGGGTTCATTTTAAATTCCATTTTTCTCCCAGAAACCCCTATAATCTCTCTCTGGGTCACACTGATGAAGATCGTGAGATACAGTGCTCCTTGGCAGTCTTCACCATCTCACACACACACACACACACACTCAGAATACATCAATAATGAAAAGACATAGTCGTCGCCTGACTCTTATCAGACACATGTTGTCGTGCAGCATTACCAAAGGAGAAGAAATCTGCATTTTTCGTGGAAATAAATGATGTATCTTTCGTTCTCTCCCACTTATCTCCTCAGCGAGAGACTGAAGGGTCGACAACAAGCAGCTGTGCCGACGCACACAACGCAACACATTGCTGCAGAGCTGGTTTGATGTTGACTTCGCTTGTAGCGTTAAATATCTAAATCAGCACATATCTGTGCCACATTTATAAAATGATTCCTCTCCCTGCAGCCCTTTGTATCAAGTGTGTGAGTGTGTTTGTGGGTGGGAGTCCAGGTTCACATATAATCCCCTTTAGGAACACTTTCATCCCTGAGCAGTGTGTCTGAAGCCGTGAGCTCGGCCCGACCTCGGCTTCACACAGAGCTCCTGCCCGGCGTTCTTATCTGCCTCCACAACTCTTGGCGTCCGTTAGACGGAGAGCCTGTCGAATGCCCGTCTTCCCTCATTACAGCGAGACAGAGAAGAGAGATAGTGGCGGCCAAATGCGGTCGTCCCTGAGTAATGAGGACATCGCAGCAAGGAGACGAAGGAGGAGAAGAAGAGAAAAGGAGGTCACGGGCGTCTCTGGACACCTCGGCGAGGAGCGGCTTCAAATCGATTTTAAACTTCAGTTTCAAAAGGTGTTCCAGACACGAGCTCCCGCGATGGTCACGTCCTCCACATATAATGCTCTGATCTCGGAGAGTGATGCTGGCTCTGCTGTTGCCATGGAGACGTCTAACGCCGCCGCCGTGATGGGGTGTAAATATATAAGAACGCCGTCTCTCTTTCCTGCTGCTCGCCACCATTACGCATCTCTTTTGTCTCGAGCTCTGATCCCAGAGGTTGACCTCCCCGTGACCTCCGGGATCGGTCGCCCCACCGCTGTCTGCCGAGAGGCGCTTGTCGCTCGCGTAGGGGTCGGAGGTCGAGGGGGAGTCGACCCTGCGTCAGAGTCACGCGCCCCGTGTGTGTTCTGCTCGATGATTGTTGTGTTATTTTCGGGTTGAGAATGTAAGAGTTGTTGCTTGTGTAGATAAACAACTTCCGGGTCGGACCCGGCGTGTTTCTATCCGCCCCCATGAGTCAAACAGTGTGTTATCAGTAGAGCTGGAAACAGGGCATCCCTTGGGCAAGCGTACACATACTACAGAAGCTGGTACACACACACACACACACACACACACACACACACACACACACACACACACACACACACACACACACACATTGTCTCAGCGACGGCTGTATGAGCCTCCCGCTGCTGCTTCAGTCTAATCCTTGCTATTTTAATGAGCTCCTGGCTCCCTTCTAAAAGGGAAACCTTTGGCGGACGGCCAGGCCGAAGCACCCGAGCGTTTTCCCGACTCTCACCTGAAGAGTTCCTCTCGATGCTCTGCAGCAATAGTGCGTTTGTGTCAGTGTCTGTGTGTGATCTTTGGGGAACGTGAGCGTGTTCAGATCCGGGCCCTTAATCTGCGGCTGGTGGTGATGACCCAGTTTCGCACAGCCGCCCCTCGGTCGCCAAGGAGACGCTTCCCTCTCATCCCTGTACAGAACCGTCGCTCGCTGACGAAGGTTAGTCCATCTCCAACGCTCAATTTAAATGCATCAGCGTTAAAAAAAACACACTTATTTTGTGCGTTTTAAAGGAATATTCCGAACCGATGCGCCACCTCTTCCCCTCTTTCCGCCTTTCTCCCACAGTTGAGTCACGAGAGCAACTTCAATGCAAATCCATGCAAACGAATCCCATCCTGCTCCGTCATCGTCTGTGCCGCCCGAGACACCTGCACCTCTGGGTGCACTGGATTTGCATGTGATTGCAAAAGTGTTGCTTGGATGTGCAACTCATTAACGAACGTGTGCAAACACAAAGAGAACGCTCGGCGCCGTCTCCTGGAATAAGGGGCAGGAGCGTCTCATCTTATTTACAATATCGGACTCCTATCAGTGCGTATGGATTAACCTATACTCACCTCTACACACACACACACACACACACACATAGACACGTGCCCATCCCCCTCCATCGCCCCCTCGCCCGGCAATTTATCCGACGAGCCGCTAATCCCGCTGGCCCAGATTCGGTCCTCAGTCTGCTCCACAGGATGCTGTGTTGTCATCGTCATGCCAACAACTGCACACACACACACACACACCGCCCCAAGGATACACACACACACACATACCCTACCCCGAGGCCACACACATAATTGTTTGTTGAGTCATGTGACTCAGGAACTGTTGCACCGGTGACCTACTGTACTGAACCGCAGCAGATAGAATAAGACACACCGTGAGTCACTGTGTGGAGGGGAGGCGAAGCAGGGTAGGTTCTTCATCATCCTCATCACTCCAGGCAGATGCATGCCTGTGTGTGAATATATATAAATAAATATATATATATATTTGTATTTTTCCTTTTGCCCGTGTGGTCTCGTGTGATCAGATGTACGACTGTTGGATTTGAGATGACGCCCGCCTCGGAGCTTTGTGCGTCGCCGCGTCGCCATGGCAACGGGCCCTCTCGACGACGACCGATTCCGACGCATCGGAGTCGCCCGTCGGGCTGAGATTAAAACGCTCGGCACAAGGAAGACTAAATATGAAAAGCAAATATTGGGGTTGGGAGTGAGACATATTTAAAAGTCTCTTCAGGCTGAATCAACAGCAACACGCAAATATGTGGAACTCAAACTAGAAAAGACCTTTCAAAACCTTTTCAAAACTACCACCAACTTATTGCAGCTCATCAGCTGTTGCAACAGAGTAAACGTGTCGGATCGTCTACCTGTCCTTACTCAGCCCTGTTCACTCATCCATAACTTCATGTCCTCTCTTTCTCTTTCCTTCATTCACAAATCACAAAACACTCAGCCCTTGTCAACTCCTCATAATTAATGTTAAAGCTGAACATGTGCTCTGCAGCTGTGAATTTGAAGGAGACATGATTTGTTTAATTCAGTGTGCTCATTTCCTGTATTCTATAAGCATCACATAACACACTTTGAATATGCTGAATCGGGCAGTTTTTAACTATTGGAAGCCAAATTTAGGATCTAATACAAGCAGATTTTTTGTATCCGCCTAAAAAATATGAGCTTTCAGCAACTTGTAACCTCAATAAGACAGAAAACACAATACTTATGCCTTGTATTCAGTTATTATGACACCATTGCTGCAGCTTAAGTGTTCTTCTCCAGCCCGAGTGATACTTTATTCCTCCAGAATAAAACAACCCTCTCATATCTGCAGCCGGGGAAGTGTCTCCGCTCGACGGCTGCTTGCGCTCGGCATTCGTCCTGCAGATCGACGCAAGAGGAGACGAGTTTCAAATATCCACCGAGACGGAAACTGCAGCGTGCACAAAGAGCGAATTCACCGAGGAGGAGGGGGGGGAGGAGAGGAAAAAGGGGATGAAAAGAAGAGGGTTAAAGACAATGAGAGGAGCAGATGCAGATGAAAGACGGGATGATGAGACTAAAGTAGCAGTTTTGGGGGAATAACAGGCGCAACAAGGGGAGCCGAGAGAGGAGAGAGGTGGCTCTGGTTTGCCCATCGCAGTAAATCATGTCCCTCGACTCCATCCGGCCTGTCCTCCACTTCTCATGGTCTGAAAACAAGCCGGCCGACTTATTGGAAACAGATGTTGTGAATAGGAGAGTGGAAACCAGCGGAGACCACCCCGACCTTCTCTCTCCCGTGAGCTCCACCAGAGGTTTTATACCTGCTTTTATATTCAGCTTCTCGGGCCGTTTGGTTTGTCCTGCTCTGCTTCTCATGTCAACATCCACTTTATACTGTTTACACACGTCAGAGTGAGACCTTTGGTTCGTGCGTCCTTCCCTGCTCTGGTTTAATCTTTACACCGTGAATATTTCAACTTTCTAGATATCATACGGTGCCACGGAGGTTAAAAAAACACATCAAACTGAACATATTGTAGTTTAGAATATACCAAAATCATTTAATAAATACACAAAACTAAGAGGCAACACGTTCAAACTTTTAATTTGGGACTTTTTATCTAAATGTTCCTGATATTTTCTTGTTCCTCCTGCTTAACTCTCATGTATGTCTTCCACAAAGAGACATGATGTCACCTGATTGAACAAAGCTTATATAAAAACAAAGATACGTGCACCTTCCTGCAGCCTAGCCTCGAGCCTTTTTAATCCACAGTGAGGCAGTGGGATCACTCCCTCTTTATCCAATCAGCATCAACTCTCATGAGGAGTTGAGTGGGAAGGATAAAGCAGCCAAGCTCACGTTGCAGCTCCAGGAGGTGACGTTTGGCTGAAAATATCCCGAAAAACAAACATTTTTTTTTAGATTTTCAGGTAAAACTCATATTTAAAAGTTATCAAGCGTCAATAAAAGCCTGGGAAATGTATGCAATAAATAGTGAAATCTTCAGCCCCTGGGCTTTAAAAGCGTTAATTCAATGATCTGTACAGTGTCAAGAAACACACACACACACACACACATTTTATTTTCCATCCACAGGAACAAAAGGGATTTTTCTGCTGCTTGCACAGTTTGACATTCATCAGTGTTGAAGGAGCCAACCACATAAAGAGGGACTCACTCTCTCTCTCACACACACACGGCTACAGAAGAGCGTGCACGAGCGCGCAATGGCGCGCAGACGTGTAACTGCCCCATGATGTCCAACACTAGCAGTTAGGAGATGAGCTCCTCCAAAGAGACACGCTGTTCTCGACGAATGGAGAAACACAGCCTGCAAGGACCTCGGAGTGAAAGTGAAAGTTAGCACGTTTCCTTTCAGTCTTTAAACTGAGGAGCAGACATGCACATTAGAGCCAAACACGCGCTGCATCACGCGCAGAACAAGTGCGCTCGGACACACACCAAAGCAATAACAACAACAACAACAATTCACTTCCTCTTCTGTTGAGACACAAGTCAGTAAACAGGTCGCCTACTCATGTTCCCGTTGGTCCAGATGAAGTCCACAGGTTGTCTGGAAGGGGGCTAGAAACAACTGGACGTCCCGTGATGGGGTGACGTCATAGTCGAGTCCAGAAATGGATCAGGCTTCATTTTAGTCCTCATTTGTCCCCCAAGCGCTATGGAATGAAGAGGAAGGGAGTAAAATTCTGAAAATAAACACTACATTTTAATATTTAGAGGCTCCTAAACATAACTCTAGTTAGAGGTGTTTTCATTTATTCAATGTTCCTCTGATAATCACGTGATCACTTAGTTCATTAGTAGGACTGTGATGTTTCCTGCAATGTGTACTCTAGCAAACCAATAATGTGAATTAAATTGATCTCAAATGAATGAAATAAAAATGAGTCAGCCTCCATCTCCACTGCTTTAATCAAGTGCAAGCTAATTTAATAAAAACACAACACTTTGAGTGTAGAAATGCAGCTTAAATGCCTAAAAGTGGTATTAATATGAATCAAGAGCCAGACTGATCACAAAAAGAGGAACAATAAGACATCGCCACTGACACCGCAGTTTGAATCCAACAAGAAAACACTTTATTGTCAACAGAATTAATATTAAAATATACATCCTTCAGTCTTAAAAAAGGAGGAGAGGGGGGGGGGGGGGGTGAAACACGAGATAAAAGAGAATCATCAAAGTGGAATATCAGCCGCCGGCATGCGGGAACGCTCCTCCACTGGAACAGAGGAGGAAGAGGGCCGAACATGTTTTTGTGGTTGAACTGAGTCGACATCAGAGGAGCTCCTGCAGGCCGTGACATCGCCGAGCGAGAGGGAAAACAGAAGGTTCTGCACCTCTCGACCTCCGTCGACACTCCTTTTTTATTCTTTCGCCCAAACGATGCTGGAAGGACGACGCAGTGTCTCGGCACTGTGGGTAGCATCAAAGATCTCACTCGCGACTGGCCGAGCTCAGCTCAGCTAATTTGTGCAACTTTTTTCCCCACGCGCTTAAAATAACTTGTAACCCTCAGCTAACCCACAACATTAGTTCTACATCAGCCACAATCCATGAGGCGTCGAAGCTGCGGTGACACCGGGAGATCAGAGGAGGGCTTTCCTCCCCAAAACAGCCGGTTTGCAGCCGCTCAAAGTTTCAGTGGGATGACGGGCCAGTACTTGGGCTGCTTGAGGTCGCACTTCCTGTCGAAATTGAGCTGCATGGCCGCCTCCATGGCCAGGATCTTGGCCGCGTCTTTGCCATACAGCTTCTTCATCTCCGCCCCGCGCCGCTCGCCGGGTCGGTCCGAGGGAGGAGCCGTCGCGCTGCTTTGCCAGGAGACGCCGCGAAGGTCCTGGTCGGCCGGCACGTAGCTGCCGTGCAGCTCGGCCTCCAACTGCTGCTGCTTCTCTGCAAGGACGGGAAAATGGAACATTTTAGTATTATTGTCTGCCACAAAGCAGGCAGTCCAAGTCAGCTTCACGAAGAAAAGCTCATTTCCTTGATGCACTGATGGAGATGGAAGTGTTGCTCTTACTCAGCTCCTCTTTGTGTTTCTCGGTCTGGGCGAAGTACTGTCGAAGCTCCTCGCTGATCTCCATGTTGCTGATGTCACACTCGATCTCACTGTCCGAGCTGCTCTCCTCGTCCTCTCCGTCTTCGTCATCCTCCTCCTCCCTTGCGTTCCAGTCCGCGTAGCGCTGCCGCTGGCTGCCGCCACTCTGCTCCGGGCCGTATGTGTGGCCGCGGCCCGCCTCCATGGCTTTAGCGTAGGCTCGCCTGTGTCTCTGGTTCCAGGCCATCGCCTGCTGGTAGTGCTGCCAGTAGCGGCTGTACACGGGGCTGGAGAACCAGGACATCACGGTGCTTATGTCCTCCTGCAGATGAGACAGATGCATACAGTTGTTGTTTTTAGTTTAAGTGTTTTCATAAGAAATCAGCCAGTTCAATTTAGAAAAACGGGGCATTTTCCCACACTTAACTTGTAGTTAAAAAAGACAAAATATTATTTAATGCGCTGCACATACAAGAGGGGGCATGTGTCAGTTTTTATTTGCAGTCATTATGGAATATAAATACTTAACTTTGCCGAGAACACCTTAAAATGATGTAAAGACGGTAAGATTGGTCCTTCTCGGCTGCCTTACCATGATTGAAGACGCTTGCAGTTGCGTGAATCTTTCTTTTGAATTTTCTCACGTTAATCCACCAGCAAACCTGCTAATGTGAAAGATAACGGATAAATATTAACAACACAACTAATGGAGAGTCAAATTTAACAATATCTGTTTCTGGTATGTTACAAAGCGACTTTAAAACATTGCTTGAGCTAAAGGTCTAAAAACCAAAATGGACGCCAGGAACCACCAGAGGCATCATGCGATTACAATTACAGTTAATATATATATATAACATATATTGTATTTCCATGCTGGAAGCCTATATTTCGCAAACATGTACCTGCTTGAGTTCAACTTGGCTAGCGGCTCATGTTGCTTCCTGAAACAATGATTTCCCAGCAGCCTTTGCGCTACAGTCGAATACACTCCGGCTAAGTGGCGCCACCTGGTGGACACTTTGGAAATAGCTTGAAAGAGTGAAACCGGCGTTATTATAAAGGTGGAATAAATGGGAGTATAAATTCAATACCTTGTTTTATTGCCCTTTTTTTATTTTAATCTGATTTATGGTAATGTGTTCTAAGGTAGCAGACGTGTACGACGTGCCATGAGGGTCAACGGGGAATGTAATCTCTTTCTCTAAATCTGTGTCTAAGTGTGGTTTATTTTCTGATGTGATTTGGATTCACTTTTACTCTATTGTTTTAGGCTTTTTTTTTCATTCATTCAAATGTATTTTTTAAATTCTTTGTAGGCCAAGATTAGCAAAAGCACCATATATTTATATTTCTGGTTTTATCTCTTGAATTAAATACGTTGTGATCGTTGAGGAAGGGGGTTGTGAGAGTGTCTGAGTGCTGTGAGACATGTTTGACTGTATATCTAGGTCACGCTTTGGCTTGAGGCTTCAAAGCTTTTAGAGGAAATGCAAGAAGACCGATGCGCCTTTTCAAAACATATTTCCTTCCCACAAAAGTATGTCCTCTTCTCCAGAAAATGGATTATCCGAAGTATATATAACTTCCTTGAACAATACCTTAGTGTGCTGTGTAAATTATAGCTCCGTGCGTTGTGGTAAATTCATGCTCTATTGATCCATTTCATTATTGTCCAGGTAAACAACGACCTCATATGAAGACGGTTGTACTTTCCTCTTTCAAAGATACATAACATACTCTGGATCATGAGATATAATCATAATATCTCCATGTATAGAGCACTTTTCACACGGAATATGTAGCTTAAAGTTCTTTACAATTAAAATCATGAATGCAACACAAATACAACCTCTTGTAACCCAAGGTAAGGGAAGTGTGATTAACTTATTCAACACAATGCTGAAGGAGGCGGAGATGAAATCTAATCTGATTGTGCCAGTAACAAAGTCTCTGACCGGTTGACTCTGGTTCTTTCTGTGAGTGGTCTCAGGAGGCACCGGACCGGCAGCCGGGGACCGACGTGGGAATCTCTGTGGTCCCCCGTGAAGGCCTGTCTCTGCCTCCTCCTCTTCAGTCCGACGGCGTTCGACTCATCCACACTCCTCGCACATTTAAAAGGTCACTTTTTTTGTATTCGTTCGAGTCAAAGCTCGTCGTGTTTTTAGCCGAAATGGAGCCCAGTACCGCTCATGGCAACCAGGAACTGGTCCAGTTCTGGGAGGAGACGCTTTCTGGTCAAAGGTCAGACTGCAAACAACAGCGAAGAAGATGATGTGTGTGTGAATGTTTAGTCACAATGTGTCAATCAGACGGCGTGTTTTGTTGCTTTTCAGACTGCAGGACGCGAAGCCCGGCTTCAGGCTGACGACCAAGAACTACAACACCGGCATCGACCCTCAAAGGATCCACGCCATGGTTAGTCGCGTGTTCGATGCCCAGCTCTGTCGTCGTCGTGTGTTCAGCAACGGTCCTCTAACGTCCCCATAACTCCTCTGTGGTCTTCTCCTCTCAGCTGCTGCACGTGACGGACAGCTGCAGTCGCCTGGAGCAGAAGTTGAACCACAGCCTCTGGAACCAGAAGGTTTCTTTGGTCCTGATTACGGTGTTGACCGCTTTGTGGGGCTTCACGGTCTTCATCCACTTCTCGTCGTCCGGCTCATCCAAGCGGAGCATGTGAACAACCGAGCCGGCTTTTGGGAACGTTTTTTCTTCTGTGAGGTTTCTCAAATGTGGCCTGCAACATAAGTTGCATCACCGGTTGATGGTTGCATTTCTTGGATGTTTTTATATGTTTGTCTCTGGCTGCTTTGAACAATAAAGTAATCGTTCATCCCTCTTTGGTCTCATGTAATTTCCTTTGGATCAGGGTCAAACCTCTGTAAACATTTTAAATCATTGTACGACCTCCGACACGTTCTCGAGAGTCAGATTTGACATCCAATTGTCTTCCTTCTGCTTTGAGAAAAACATTTTCACATGTGCAGTGAAAACATCGTTTATTTCTACGACGGCGATGCTTTTCAGCATTCGTGAGTTTCTATTATTCCCAATAAATGCGAATTTTTTACGTTTTCTTGCGGTGATTAATTTCCTTTAATCACAGAGACTGTGGTGGAAATCCCTGTGAGAGAAGCAGATGTGACCAAAACCAAATGGAGGCTTCATGAGTTGTTTTGGCAGTTTATGTCACTCAGTCTGAACGGCTTATTATAAGAAACCTAGAAACACAAAGCATCATCATATAAAATGTGACTAACTCTTAAAAGGACTCAAAGTATTTCCATATTTCCTGAGGAGCTTTACATCTTATTTATTGAATAAGCCATTGTAATGTTTGTGTTTTGATAGAGGTTAGTGTTTTATTTTACAGTTCTTATGTGCAGGCACAATACAAGCTAAGGAGCATCTTGTGGATAGATTTATACACACACACACACACACACTTACAATTAGCCGAAGCCTTTTCATTTTATTTTACAGTAAAGGTCTCATGGAGACAGGAAGTGTTGGGAGGGAGAGACGTGATCTAAATGTTTGTGACTGGAATCGAACGTGAGACGTTCATGTGGTGCAGCAGGTGTCTGAACCACTCGGCCACCACACCGCCTCCAAGATGGTGGTGAGACGAGCGTCTTACATCGTGGACTTTGCAACAGTAGAAGAAGTGTACAACCGTCCTGTGGAATATAAGCAGTATTCAGATGTTTTACTTCGGTAAAGTACTAATACCACCCTGTAGAAATAAAATCAGAAAATTGTGACACTTTCACAACTATTAAAGAACTATTTAAAATGAATGGAGCTAAATCATTCCTAAAACAACCATTGATATAGTTGACAAACCTTTTGTAGATCAATAAATCAACTTATTGTTTCAGCTCTAAATGCAAAAAAGTTTAGTTGACAACAAACATATTTTAATAGATTTTTTTCTTGAAATTGATAAAGTAAAAAGTTATAAAAAGTGTTTCTCCTGAATTGTAAAATGGGTCCTAAAGTACAATAGCGCACAGAAAATACAAAATAGCACTTATTTTTTTTTCCAGAATAGGATTATAATAATCAATACATTATTATTATTATTATTATTATTAATTATCAGGATTTAACCTCCTGTAGTCTGACTTTGGATGTTCAGGGAGTAGAAATCTATGAAAACATTTGAACTCCAGAAAGTATTTTGACAATATTAATCCCTCAATAAAATCTCATGTTTTATTCATGTCCCAAAACAACAACAACGGTTATTTAAACTTGTCGACGAGCAGAACTATAGTTTGTTGATGGGGTTGTTCCTGGTGAAGATTTTTATGATATTAGATATTTATGCTCCAGCAAAACTAAATAACATATTTCTATTGAAGCTCTGCTGGAATCTGATCTGAATTATGTGGAACGTTTCGCTTTTATAAACAATAAAAAGTGAGCGTCTGTGCTCCAGGACGCTGCATTTCAGGAGCCGCCATGTCTTGCACTTCCTCTCCAGGACCCCTTCACCATCAGCTCACGTGCTGTGAAGATATTTGAGGTGGTTCAAGGTGAATGTGGTCAGGGTGAGGTTCGCAGTGCAGCTTACAGTCTGCAGCCATCATGCAACAGCTGACACTGTGTTGGCTTCTTCTTCTGCCACCGGGCCTGTGTTGTGCCTCTAAAGGTACGGTTTTTCGTCACAGTTTTGCAGTGTGCATTTAATAAGTCTCCCAAATTGTTCCTTCTTTTTTTGTTGTTGCAGTAATTCAAATGAAAACCGTCGGGAGAGAAGCGGACGCCACTCCAATCTGCAACAACACCACGGAGCACATCATCTCACTCATAATGTGTGAGGTCCACACGGAGAGGACCGGGGGAGGCTGTCGTCTGCTGTATGAATACGGAAAAGGCTTCGAGAACCGGTGTGACCCCAGATTCACACTCATGACGGAGAACCGCACTGTGTTTCTCCACCTGACCAGTTTGACACCAGTGGACAGTGGGAACTACACCTGTGAGTGTTCCCATATTGGTGGGACGGATGTTCTCCATCTGAGTATCACCGTGGAAGGTAAAGGTTTCAACTGTATGCATCTCTCTCACACTTTGGCTTATAAAATGTTCTTTTTCCACTGCATTGAGAAACATGTTGTGATACCTGCACTTCTATATATGAAATTAGACTAATTTTAGGCTCTGTTTAAAGAGTAAAACGTATCTATGGCGTATAATGTCCGAATATGTGAAATGCAGGTTCCACAGTGTAGTAGGGAGAGCGGGGTAATGTGGGACATCGGGTAATGTGAGACACCCCCTGTATCTAGGCAAAGGAACCCATTTGTGGTAATGTGAGAATTATGTTTTCAAGCCCCTCCCATTCCCCCCTTGCCATGAAAAAGAAGTGGTGCTGGTGCTGTGTTAAGTATGTTTTTTCACAAAAATTAGTTTTTTGCATGTAAAAGTAAATTTTCCTGCTGTGAACTAAATCAACTTTTGTGTCAAAACAAATTGATTTAGGTAGAAAACCATATATCATACATGTCGATGAACCTCTAACATATACAACCATGTGATTGATGCGAGCTGAAGATTAGCCTGAATGGCTAAGATATGTTGTTTTTTCTAAAATAGTGGCTGTGGGGTAAAGTGAGACAAATGTTATGGGGTAAAGTGAGACAGTTTACCCCAAGTTAAGTTTAGTCTTAAAGATATTTGAGTGTAATATTACATTAATTATGTTGTATTTGTAATATCATAAACATTGTAGAAAAGCCATCATGCCAAGAAACTACACCGAAGACAACATGGGGCCAAACACCCCTTGCAGAGGTGGAGAGTGCAGCCGCTGAGGTCATGCAAGGACATGCACTACCGTTCAAAAGTTTGGGGTCACTTAGAAATGTCTTTATTTTTAAAAGAAAAGCACTGTTATTTCAATAAAGATAACATTAATCAAAAATACACACTATACATTGTTAATGTGGTAAATGACTATTCTAGGTGAAACGTCTGGTTTCTAATGACATGTCTCCAGAGGTGTATAGAGGCCCATTTCCATCAACGATCACTCCAGTGTTCTAATGGTACATTGTGTTATCGCCTTAGAAGACTAATGTCTGATTAGAAAACCCTTGTGACATTATGTTAGCACAGCTGAAAACAGTTATGCTGGTGATATAAGCTATACAACTGGCTTTCCTTACTACTTCAAATATTAATCATTATTTCTAACCTTGTCAATGTCTTGACTATATGTTCTATGAAATGTTCAATTCATTTATAAATAAAAGTGAGTTTTCATGGAAGACATGAAATTGTCTGGATGACCCCAAACTTTTGAACGGTAGTGTAAGTCCTTAAGAAAAGCTGGAAGGGATAGAAATATTGACAAGACAACCCTCGAAAGATTTATAAAGATGTAGCCCTGGGGGGAAATACAAATAAGAATATAAATAAGCCACAAAGATCAATATATATCTTGTCTTGATTGATTGATTGGGCACACAGGTGTCAATTGGTCTCACCTGGTGGGGGCGGGGTTTAGAAGTTAAAAGGTGAAAGGAGAGAGTGGGAGAGATGAGAGATGAAGGGTGAAGGAAGGGTGAAGGTGCGTACTGCTGCAGGAAGACACTGCTCCCGAAAGACACTGCGACAGAAAGACACTGCTACAGAAAGACACGGCTGCAGAAAGACACTGCGACAGAAAGACACGGCGGCGGAAAGACACTGCACCCGAAAGAAGGACGGCGCTGGAAGGAAAGAGCTGCAACAGGCCTGCAACGTGTTGGGGAGCGTGAGTGTGTGTGAGCGTGTATGTGGGCCCAATGGGGGGGGTAAATTAAGTGATTAATCACCATCATCATCAATGTTATCAATTTGTTTGGAGAAATCCGGTTTCTTAGTTTGATTGTTTTGTTTGTTTTGATTGTATTATTGGATATATCATTTATATCAGTAAACAAATGGTGTTCACTAAAAGCGGTCATCTGGGGTCAGTTTGGTAATTTCCTATATGGTCGATCCAATTGATCACTAAAATCATGCTCAATAATAATGGAGACATGAACCCAACCACCCCATCTTTCTAATTCAAAGTGTTGGGGTGCTACAAAGAAAAATAGAAAGGGGAAGTAAAATCAGTATCCTGGGGTGCAGTAGCTGAGGCAAAGAGAATATTTACAGATGAGATGGAGGAGCAAACACTTGAAACAACGAGCTGACCAGTTCCATGGCCTTGCTCCAGTTGATTGCCGTGAACTGGCATATGAGTTCTAATCTAACTGGTTCTAGCTGTCATTTGATTGTTAATTAAAACATTTTGCATTATATTTTGTTGTAGCTATAGGATTTTGTTCGGAGTTACTTTCAAGTGTTTAAATAAATGTGCTTAATTGATCTTAATCTCCATGATTCTATTACTAGTCCGATATTAGTTTTGGAATGTGTAGTTGTCAATCTAGCTGTCAGGATTGTAACTATTACAACATGTGTTGTTATGGTAGTTTTAAAATGGAAAAAGTAAGTGGATCACTTTACCCCCTTGATTTCTCAGGTCTGTCTCACTTTACCCCAGCTTAGGGGTAAAGTGAGACACAAGACCACTTTTTTTGAAACAATCATATTTTCACTGCCCTTTGTCCAAAAGACATTCTGATAACGTACATTGCTAGGTAACATCCTGAATTAATGGGAAATGAGTACGTTTTACTGATATATCATTTAAGCTGGCCTAGAGGGGAGCAAATGTAAAAAGTGTATCACATTACCCCGCTCTCCCCACGTGTGATTCTAGATATTGTGTTTTTAATCAATTGTAATGCATTCGACTTGCAGAGGATTTATTTGACGTATGTTTTTTTCTTTACAATGTTTTAGAGGAGGGAGAGACCATCATTTATACTAACTGGATCATTCTAACTGCTGTGATCGCTGTGTCTGTAGCCGTTGTTACACCCCTACTGGTTTTCAAACCTACTGGTTTCCCTACGCGTGCGTGCGTTGTGTTCTCTTAACATCTGCAGCGGGGCTCTGTCTCGCTCACCAGATTCGTCACACATTCACAAACATATTGCTGGAGATCTTCAAGCCACCGTTCATATCCATTTCGGCGATTACGATTGTATAAGTGAGCAGTGCATCACAGGCACGTATGAAGAAATACATTTTCGAAAAAATAAAAATAAAAAGATCGCCCGACCTGGTTTCGATCTCTTTCACGCAAAAGGAGACTGCACTTCAAGACAGTTCAGTAAAGTTAGAAAGATATTTAGTCCTGCGGCATAGCAGACCAATTGTTCAAATTGTTCTAAAAGCACCAAAATTGGCACACATGTAGATTAATATATTCTAAACATTTTTGGATATGGAGGCATTCAAGATTAGCCCTGTGGAAGATATGGCGGCCATTTACCATTAGCGTCATTACATAGACTTCATTATGTGTCGTTAGTATGGTGCTAGATGGGCCAAAATTCCTTTTTTTTACATCAGAATTAACATCAATAAGTGTTTAACATATATTTAGATGAATCTTCTCAAAAATGGCCCCCAAACTGGCCGCCATTTTGTGGAAAAAGTGGACATTTGATTAAGATTCCAATACTCAATGACATAATACCTCTAATAACCAGTACATGATTTCAGGAACACACTTTAATTGCTCAAGTTGCTTTTTATTTCAAATTGCTGGCAAAATTGCAATGGAATGGTAGTCAAAATAATACACAGAGTACGGGAGTTTACAGTATGGTCAGATTGTAGTTATATAGTCCAAAAAGCCCAGTCTCTAGGCACAGTACTTACAGTTATACATTTATGGATAGATCTAATATAAATGAACAAATCTAAGTGGCTTCAAGAAGAGGACACAATAAACAGTTGCCAATAAAATAACTTTCAGTATTGTGTAATCCTGCAGTACATACATGTAATACAATAACGTAGATTTTGCCACACTATGTTAATTATGATTCTGAACTTTTCAAATCTGGTCACCAGGATTATGAATGTCTACAGATCATAATGTTGGCTAGGGGTTCATCCGTGTAATATTCTGGTAGAGGCTCAACCGTCTTTGATCCAGTATCACGCCCAGTGAGAGCAATGCTACGATCCACTCCCTCATCTGCACACGTTGGGTGTTGCAAAAGCGAGATTCCTGTTCCATGGAATGAATTCTTGGCTGTGGTGGCACTTGGGTTGTGGTCAATGTTGTCCACAGCCGCAGTTGTGAACACATTGCTACGCAGGGTAGGCGGGCAGACCACTTGCTCTATGCGGTACAGCTGACACACGCTGTTTCCCATCTGGGCAGAAAGACGAGGACTCTGTCATATGAGATGCTTAGGCCCAGAGAGAAGAGCTTGTCCACAAGTCCTCTCTTGCGTGTTTCAGCATGCAGCATCAGCCCAACATAGGTTGGAAGAGGAGTTTCTTGAGACGTACTGTGTCTGACAGCTGGAGGCTCCTGTGTCTTGTTGCTCCCTCCTGTTTCCGACTTTGCTTGACACTGTTGAACTTGAGAAGCTGCGCAATGGAAAGAGCTGCTTGTCTCAAGAGGAATGGCTTTGGTTCTTGATGCTGGGGCCATCCAGCACCATATTTACCATTGCAACTAGTACATTTGGCACAGAGTCCTCCTGACAACCGCCCGGAATGATCCACGGAATCGGTCAGTGTCTTCAAACATATATCGCCGAACTATCTGTGCAGCACGCCAAGGTGAACTGCCTCAGTGTCACAGTCTTGCTCGCAGGCTTTGCCTAGCGCTTCACCAATGTCTTCATCAAACGCTAGTAGAACATCTCGGCCTTTGCTCTGGGATCTCAGGCCTGGTAACTGGGCTAACAGGCGCTCTTTCAGCCTTGTGCTATTAACTTTCTTGCACAAAGCAACCCCGAGCTGTTCCATTCTTGTCGTGTATAGCTTTGCAAGATCTGCGAGTCTGAAGACTGGGCGGTGACCTCTTCTAGGTGGGTTTCCTCGATATACAGGACCAGTTCAGCCAGTACGATTCTTGACATCACACCTTCATGGTCAGTTTTCTGCTCGGCTTCTACAGTGGTCTTTGCACGATAGTAAAGAGCCAACAAACACTTGGAATGGTACTTGGCCTCCAGAGCCACCATATCACCCATGCTGAGCCTGGCCATGAGTTCATTGTCCCCAACTTGCGCTGCACACTTCCGCGTGTGTCCACCTGGAAGGTTGCTACTTCATGTAGGGTCTCTGTGCCAGACTTTCCACAGAAAAAGCAGGAGGTGCCGCTGGTAGTGGCTTCTGAAGTGTGTTCTGGCGCGCTTGCCTGGGACATTGTCAGTACTACCAAATGCTGAGCTGCTTGCGATGAGTCTCTTCTCTGCTCTTTGTAGCATTGTGTTATTGTATTGGAGCATACATGTTTTATGCCACTTGGCCTGGTGGGCAACCATTGTCGCCTCAACACCTTGTCCTTCATCTAGTCTCTGTAACTGAACAGTTATTGGCAGTTTTCCTAGTTCATCAAACTTGACCAAGTTTGCAGCCATTGTCGTGTATCCACTCCCAGGGTCTCGGCGTTTAGACAGTACTGGGCACACAAGTGACTCTGTTGTCTCCTCTTGACATACAAGACACAGCTTCCAGTTTGTCTCAGGAGGTGTTGTGGGAGTACGTTGCTCAAAAGTATCGACCAGTTGGAACTTCTTTGCCATGGCTGCAGTCTGGAACAACGCGTCTCTGATGTCAGGTGGTGCTGCTGCTGCTGCTGTAATCCACCACCAGTTGAATGGTTATCAAAGCCTCACCTGCAAAGACACAAAACACCACCATGTTACCACAAGCTACTACTACAAGTACCATGACTATCAACACTATACTATTACTGCAGCCGCCATCACTGCCACCACCGCTGCAAAGTAAAATTCATTTTTCTTGTAAAATGGTAGCCATTTTATTTGGTAAGCACACAAGTATGTGTAATTGTACACTACTTATCACTTCTAGCACACTTATCACCTCTAGCATCCACAAAAAGACAAATTATGGTACATATTCAATGACGCTAATGGTAAATAGCGGCCATTTTCAAAAAATGGCCGCCAAATGTGCTACGGGGAGAATCTTGAATGCCTCCATATCCAAAATTGTTCAGAATGTATTAATCTACATGTGTGCCAATTTTGGTGCTTTTAGAACAATTTGAACAATTGGTTTCGTATTTTTTACTATGCCGCTGGGCTAATTCACAGATTCGGACTTCCCGGCTCAATAGCTCTCAAACGACACGGAGTTAAAACACAAAAAACACCTGTCTGTGACCGGAGTGATGTCGACAACAAGCTACAACCTTCATTTTACCAAAACAAGCCGGTCTTCGAGATCGATAAATAACGTTGGTCTCAATGTGCGATCAGATGTGAGACCTAAGCCCAGGGACCGTCTGCAAAAAGCAATCCAGGAAAAACATATTCCAAAAATATTCAATAGCTCCACTGAAAGATTGTCTAGGCTGACACAACTGATACCGTACGTCAAATGGCCACCATGTGTTGTACTACAGCTGTTATTTTGGAAAAAAACTCATCTTAAATAATTATTATGAATTATATTTCATAATTTATGGAAACAATTTTCAATAGCTTCACTGTTATCAAGTGTAGAGTGAAATCATTCAATATCTACGTCAATGGGCTCCACATGAGTGGACTACACCTCGTACTTTGAAGAAAAAAGATTTGGAATAATTATTATGAATATTTTGTCATAATTTATGGAAACAATTTTCAATAGCTTCACTATTATCAAGTGTAGAGTGAAATCATTTAATATCTACGTCAATGGGCTCCACATCAGTGGACTACACCTTTTATTTTGAAGAAAAAAGATTTGGAATAATTTTTATGAATATTTTGTCATAATTTATGGAAACAATTTTCAATAGCTTCACTGTTATCAAGTGTAGAGTGAAATCATTCAATATCTACGTCAATGGGCTCCACATGAGTGGACTACACCTCGTACTTTGAAGAAAAATGATTTGGAATAATTATGATGAATATTTTGTCATAATTTATGGAAACAATTTTCAATAGCTTCACTGTTATCAAGTGTAGAGTGAAATCATTCAACATCTACATCAATGGGCTCCACATGAGTGGACTGTTGCACACTTGGACATATGACATCCAGGTGTGTATGGTTTTTGAATGGTTTATATCAACTCACTGAAACAACTTTCCTCAATGCTAGCATCACTATTATCAAGTTAGACACATCATTCACATCACATCACTGCAGGCTCCACATCATACTACACATATTATTCGGATTACTGACGATGATCCCTGTCGCTACCTTTATATAGTTAATCACGTTTACTGACCTAAAAGCACAGAAACAGAACACTCAGCAACATCACTGCAGACAGACTTGCAGGCTGTCTATCTGGCTAACTACTAGCGGTTTTTTTTTCCTTTTTCCATCAGGACCCTGACCTGACTGAGCTGACCTGACCATACCATTGTTAACCTCACACACATGCATACACACAGGAGAATAATGACACAATTAACAATCAATAACAATACAAATACAATAAAATAAATATCAATGTCCAGTGTTACTGAGGGCCCCACAGGACTACACCTCTTACTTTGGAGAAAAAGGATTTGGAATAATTTTTATGAATATTTTGATATCATTTATGGAAACAATTTTCAATAGCTTCACTATTATCAAGTGTAGAGTGAAATTATTCAATATCTACGTCAATGGGCTCCACATCAGTGGACTACACCTTTTATTTTGAAGAAAAAAGATTTGGAATAATTATTATGAATATTTTGTCATAATTTATGGAAACAATTTTCAATAGCTTCACTGTTATCAAGTGTAGAGTGAAATCATTCAACATCTACATCAATGGGCTCCACATCAGTGGACTACACCTTTTATTTTGAAGAAATGTGTTTTTGAATAATTATTATGAATATTTTGTCATTTATGGAAACAATTTTCAATAGCTTCACTGTTATCAGGTGTAGAGTGAAATCATTCAATATCTACGTCAATGGGCTCCACATCAGTGGACTACACCTTTTATTTTGAAGAAAAAAGATTTGGAATAATTTTTATGAATATTTTGTCATAATTTATGGAAACAATTTTCAATAGCTTCACTATTATCAAGTGTAGAGTGAAATCATTCAACATCTACATCAATGGGCTCCACATCAGTGGACTACACCTTTTATTTTGAAGAAATGTGTTTTTGAATAATTATTATGAATATTTTGTCATCATTTATGGAAACAATTTTCAATAGCTTCACTGTTATCAAGTGTAGAGTGAAATCATTCAATATCTACATCAATGGGCTCCTCATCAGTGGACTACACCTTTAATTTGAAGAAAGTGGTTTTGGAATAATTATTATGAATATTTTGTCATAATTTATGGAAACAATTTTCAATAGCTTCACTATTATCAAGTCTAGAGTGAAATCATTCAATATCTACATCAATGGGCTCCACATCAGTGGACTACACCTTTTATTTTGAAGAAAAAAGATTTGGAATAATTATTATGAATATTTTGTCATAATTTATGGAAACAATTTTCAATAGCTTCACTATTATCAAGTCTAGAGTGAAATCATTCAACATCTACATCAATGGGCTCCACATGAGTGGACTACACCTTACTTTGAAGAAAACAGATTTGGAATAATTTTATGAATATTTTGTCATAATTTATGGAAACAATTTTCAATAGCTTCACTATTATCAAGTCTAGAGTGAAATCATTCAACATCTACATCAATGGGCTCCACATCAGTGGACTACACCTCGTACTTTGGAGAAAAAGATTTGGAATAATTTTTATGAATATTTTGATATCATTTATGGAAACAATTTTCAATAGCTTCACTGTTATCAAGTGTAGAGTGAAATCATTCAACATCTACATCAATGGGCTCCACATCAGTGGACTACACCTTTTATTTTGAAGAAAAAAGATTTGGAATAATTATTATGAATATTTTGTCATTTATGGAAACAATTTTCAATAGCTTCACTATTATCAAGTCTAGAGTGAAATCATTCAATATCTACGTCAATGGGCTCCACATGAGTGGACTACACCTCGTACTTTGAAGAAAAAATTTTGAATAATTATTATGAATATTTTGTCATAATTTATGGAAACAATTTTCAATAGCTTCACTATTATCAAGTCTAGAGTGAAATCATTCAATATCTACGTCAATGGGCTCCACATCAGTGGACTACACCTTTTATTTTGAAGAAAAAAGATTTGGAATAATTATTATGAATATTTTGTCATAATTTATGGAAACAATTTTCAATAGCTTCACTGTTATCAAGTGTAGAGTGAAATCATTCAACATCTACATCAATGGGCTCCACATCAGTGGACTACACCTTTTATTTTGAAGAAAAAAGATTTGGAATAATTATTATGAATATTTTGTCATTTATGGAAACAATTTTCAATAGCTTCACTGTTATCAAGTGTAGAGTGAAATCATTCAATATCTACGTCAATGGGCTCCACATCAGTGGACTACACCTCGTACTTTGAAGAAAAAAGATTTGGAATAATTATTATGAATATTTTGTCATAATTTATGGAAACAATTTTCAATAGCTTCACTATTATCAAGTCTAGAGTGAAATCATTCAATATCTACGTCAATGGGCTCCACATGAGTGGACTACACCTTTTATTTTGAAGAAAAAAGATTTGGAATAATTATTATGAATATTTTGTCATTTATGGAAACAATTTTCAATAGCTTCACTGTTATCAAGTGTAGAGTGAAATCATTCAACATCTACATCAATGGGCTCCACATCAGTGGACTACACCTTTTATTTTGAAGAAAAAGATTTGGAATAATTATTATGAATATTTTGTCATAATTTATGGAAACAATTTTCAATAGCTTCACTATTATCAAGTCTAGAGTGAAATCATTCAATATCTACGTCAATGGGCTCCACATGAGTGGACTACACGTCGTACTTTGAAGAAAAAGATTTGGAATAATTATTATGAATATTTTGTCATAATTTATGGAAACAATTTTCAATAGCTTCACTATTATCAAGTCTAGAGTGAAATCATTCAACATCTACATCAATGGGCTCCACATGAGTGGACTACACCTCGTACTTTGAAGAAAAAAGATTTGGAATAATTTTATGAATATTTTGATATCATTTATGGAAACAATTTTCAATAGCTTCACTGTTATCAAGTGTAGAGTGAAATCATTCAACATCTACATCAATGGGCTCCACATCAGTGGACTACACCTTTTATTTGAAGAAAAAGATTTGGAATAATTATTATGAATATTTTGTCATAATTTATGGAAACAATTTTCAATAGCTTCACTATTATCAAGTCTAGAGTGAAATCATTCAATATCTACATCAATGGGCTCCTCATCAGTGGACTACACCTCGTACTTTGAAGAAAAAGATTTGGAATAATTATTATGAATATTTTGTCATAATTTATGGAAACAATTTTCAATAGCTTCACTATTATCAAGTCTAGAGTGAAATCATTCAACATCTACATCAATGGGCTCCACATGAGTGGACTACACCTCGTACTTTGAAGAAAAAAGATTTGGAATAATTATTATGAATATTTTGTCATAATTTATGGAAACAATTTTCAATAGCTTCACTATTATCAAGTCTAGAGTGAAATCATTCAATATCTACGTCAATGGGCTCCACATCAGTGGACTACACCTTTTATTTTGAAGAAAAAAGATTTGGAATAATTATTATGAATATTTTGTCATAATTTATGGAAACAATTTTCAATAGCTTCACTGTTATCAAGTGTAGAGTGAAATCATTCAACATCTACATCAATGGTCTCCACATCAGTGGACTACACCTCGTACTTTGAAGAAAAAAGATTTGGAATAATTATTATGAATATTTTGTCATAATTTATGGAAACAATTTTCAATAGCTTCACTGTTATCAAGTCTAGAGTGAAATCATTCAATATCTACGTCAATGGGCTCCACATGAGTGGACTACACCTCGTACTTTGAAGAAAAAGATTTGGAATAATTATTATGAATATTTTGTCATAATTTATGGAAACAATTTTCAATAGCTTCACTATTATCAAGTCTAGAGTGAAATCATTCAACATCTACATCAATGGGCTCCACATCAGTGGACTACACCTCGTACTTTGAAGAAAAAGATTTGGAATAATTATTATGAATATTTTGTCATAATTTATGGAAACAATTTTCAATAGCTTCACTATTATCAAGTCTAGAGTGAAATCATTCAATATCTACGTCAATGGGCTCCACATGAGTGGACTACACCTCGTACTTTGAAGAAAAAAGATTTGGAATAATTATTATGAATATTTTGTCATAATTTATGGAAACAATTTTCAATAGCGTCACTGTTATCAAGTCTAGAGTGAAATCATTCAACATCTACATCAATGGGCTCCACATGAGTGGACTACACCTCGTACTTTGAAGAAAAAAGATTTGGAATAATTTTTATGAATATTTTGTCATAATTTATGGAAACAATTTTCAATAGCTTCACTGTTATCAAGTGTAGAGTGAAATCATTCAACATCTACATCAATGGGCTCCACATCAGTGGACTACACCTTTTATTTTGAAGAAAAAGATTTGGAATAATTATTATGAATATTTTGTCATAATTTATGGAAACAATTTTCAATAGCTTCACTGTTATCAAGTGTAGAGTGAAATCATTCAATATCTACGTCAATGGGCTCCACATGAGTGGACTACACCTCGTACTTTGAAGAAAAAGATTTGGAATAATTATTATGAATATTTTGTCATAATTTATGGAAACAATTTTCAATAGCTTCACTATTATCAAGTCTAGAGTGAAATCATTCAATATCTACGTCAATGGGCTCCACATCAGTGGACTACACCTTTTATTTTGAAGAACAAAGATTTGGAATAATTATTATGAATATTTTGTCATAATTTATGGAAACAATTTTCAATAGCTTCACTGTTATCAAGTGTAGAGTGAAATCATTCAACATCTACATCAATGGTCTCCACATCAGTGGACTACACCTCGTACTTTGAAGAAAAAGATTTGGAATAATTATTATGAATATTTTGTCATCATTTATGGAAACAATTTTCAATAGCTTCACTGTTATCAAGTGTAGAGTGAAATCATTCAACATCTACATCAATGGGCTCCACATCAGTGGACTACACCTTTTATTTTGAAGAAAAAAGATTTGGAATAATTATTATGAATATTTTGTCATAATTTATGGAAACAATTTTCAATAGCTTCACTGTTATCAAGTGTAGAGTGAAATCATTCAATATCTACGTCAATGGGCTCCACATGAGTGGACTACACCTCGTACTTTGAAGAAAAAAGATTTGGAATAATTATTATGAATATTTTGTCATTTATGGAAACAATTTTCAATAGCTTCACTGTTATCAAGTGTAGAGTGAAATCATTCAACATCTACATCAATGGGCTCCACATGAGTGGACTACACCTCGTACTTTGAAGAAAAAAGATTTGGAATAATTATTATGAATATTTTGTCATAATTTATGGAAACAATTTTCAATAGCTTCACTGTTATCAAGTCTAGAGTGAAATCATTCAATATCTACGTCAATGGGCTCCACATGAGTGGACTACACCTCGTACTTTGAAGAAAAAGATTTGGAATAATTATTATGAATATTTTGTCATAATTTATGGAAACAATTTTCAATAGCTTCACTATTATCAAGTCTAGAGTGAAATCATTCAACATCTACATCAATGGGCTCCACATGAGTGGACTACACCTCTTACTTTGAAGAAAAAAGATTTGGAATAATTATTATGAATATTTTGAAATCATTTATGGAAACAATTTTCAATAGCTTCACTGTTATCAAGTGTAGAGTGAAATCATTCAACATCTACATCAATGGGCTCCACATCAGTGGACTACACCTTTTATTTTGAAGAAAAAAGATTTGGAATAATTATTATGAATATTTTGTCATAATTTATGGAAACAATTTTCAATAGCTTCACTGTTATCAAGTGTAGAGTGAAATCATTTAACATCTACATCAATGGTCTCCACATCAGTGGACTACACCTCGTACTTTGAAGAAAAAAGATTTGGAATAATTATTATGAATATTTTGTCATAATTTATGGAAACAATTTTCAATAGCTTCACTATTATCAAGTCTAGAGTGAAATCATTCAATATCTACATCAATGGGCTCCACATCAGTGGACTACACCTTTTATTTTGAAGAAAAAAGATTTGGAATAATTATTATGAATATTTTGTCATTTATGGAAACAATCTTCAATAGCGTCACTGTTATCAAGTGTAGAGTGAAATCATTTAACATCTACATCAATGGTCTCCACATCAGTGGACTACACCTCGTACTTTGAAGAAAAAAATTTGGAATAATTATTATGAATATTTTGTCATAATTTATGGAAACAATTTTCAATAGCTTCACTATTATCAAGTCTAGAGTGAAATCATTCAATATCTACGTCAATGGGCTCCACATGAGTGGACTACACCTCGTACTTTGAAGAAAAAAGATTTGGAATAATTATTATGAATATTTTGTCATAATTTATGGAAACAATTTTCAATAGCTTCACTATTATCAAGTCTAGAGTGAAATCATTCAACATCTACATCAATGGGCTCCACATCAGTGGACTACACCTCGTACTTTGAAGAAAAAAGATTTGGAATAATTTTTATGAATATTTTGATATCATTTATGGAAACAATTTTCAATAGCTTCACTATTATCAAGTCTAGAGTGAAATCATTCAATATCTACGTCAATGGGCTCCACATGAGTGGACTACACCTCGTACTTTGAAGAAAAAAGATTTGGAATAATTATTATGAATATTTTGTCATAATTTATGGAAACAATTTTCAATAGCTTCACTATTATCAAGTCTAGAGTGAAATCATTCAACATCTACATCAATGGGCTCCACATGAGTGGACTACACCTCGTACTTTGAAGAAAAAAGATTTGGAATAATTTTATGAATATTTTGATATCATTTATGGAAACAATTTTCAATAGCTTCACTGTTATCAAGTGTAGAGTGAAATCATTCAACATCTACATCAATGGGCTCCACATCAGTGGACTACACCTTTTATTTTGAAGAAATGATTTGAATAATTATTATGAATATTTTGTCATAATTTATGGAAACAATTTTCAATAGCTTCACTGTTATCAAGTGTAGAGTGAAATCATTCAATATCTACGTCAATGGGCTCCACATGAGTGGACTACACCTCGTACTTTGAAGAAAAAGATTTGGAATAATTATTATGAATATTTTGTCATAATTTATGGAAACAATTTTCAATAGCTTCACTATTATCAAGTCTAGAGTGAAATCATTCAATATCTACGTCAATGGGCTCCACATCAGTGGACTACACCTTTTATTTTGAAGAAAAAAGATTTGGAATAATTATTATGAATATTTTGTCATAATTTATGGAAACAATTTTCAATAGCTTCACTGTTATCAAGTCTAGAGTGAAATCATTCAATATCTACGTCAATGGGCTCCACATCAGTGGACTACACCTTTTATTTTGAAGAAAAAAGATTTGGAATAATTATTATGAATATTTTGTCATAATTTATGGAAACAATCTTCAATAGCGTCACTGTTATCAAGTGTAGAGTGAAATCATTTAACATCTACATCAATGGTCTCCACATCAGTGGACTACACCTCGTACTTTGAAGAAAAAAGATTTGGAATAATTATTATGAATATTTTGTCATAATTTATGGAAACAATCTTCAATAGCGTCACTGTTATCAAGTGTAGAGTGAAATCATTTAACATCTACATCAATGGTCTCCACATCAGTGGACTACACCTCGTACTTTGAAGAAAAAGATTTGGAATAATTATTATGAATATTTTGTCATAATTTATGGAAACAATTTTCAATAGCTTCACTATTATCAAGTCTAGAGTGAAATCATTCAATATCTACGTCAATGGGCTCCACATGAGTGGACTACACCTCGTACTTTGAAGAAAAAAGATTTGGAATAATTATTATGAATATTTTGTCATAATTTATGGAAACAATTTTCAATAGCTTCACTGTTATCAAGTGTAGAGTGAAATCATTCAACATCTACATCAATGGGCTCCACATCAGTGGACTACACCTTTTATTTTGAAGAAAAAAGATTTTGAATAATTATTATGAATATTTTGTCATAATTTATGGAAACAATTTTCAATAGCTTCACTGTTATCAAGTGTAGAGTGAAATCATTCAATATCTACGTCAATGGGCTCCACATGAGTGGACTACACCTCGTACTTTGAAGAAAAAAGATTTGGAATAATTATTATGAATATTTTGTCATAATTTATGGAAACAATTTTCAATAGCTTCACTATTATCAAGTCTAGAGTGAAATCATTCAATATCTACGTCAATGGGCTCCACATCAGTGGACTACACCTTTTATTTTGAAGAAAAAAGATTTGGAATAATTATTATGAATATTTTGTCATAATTTATGGAAACAATTTTCAATAGCTTCACTATTATCAAGTCTAGAGTGAAATCATTCAATATCTACATCAATGGGCTCCACATGAGTGGACTACACCTTTTATTTTGAAGAAAAAAGATTTGGAATAATTTTTATGAATATTTTGTCATAATTTATGGAAACAATTTTCAATAGCTTCACTATTATCAAGTCTAGAGTGAAATCATTCAATATCTACATCAATGGGCTCCACATCAGTGGACTACACCTTTTATTTTGAAGAAAAAAGATTTGGAATAATTTTTATGAATATTTTGTCATAATTTATGGAAACAATTTTCAATAGCTTCACTGTTATCAAGTGTAGAGTGAAATCATTCAACATCTACATCAATGGTCTCCACATCAGTGGACTACACCTCGTACTTTGAAGAAAAAAGATTTGGAATAATTATTATGAATATTTTGTCATAATTTATGGAAACAATCTTCAATAGCGTCACTGTTATCAAGTGTAGAGTGAAATCATTTAACATCTACATCAATGGTCTCCACATCAGTGGACTACACCTCGTACTTTGAAGAAAAAAGATTTGGAATAATTATTATGAATATTTTGTCATAATTTATGGAAACAATTTTCAATAGCTTCACTGTTATCAAGTCTAGAGTGAAATCATTCAATATCTACGTCAATGGGCTCCACATGAGTGGACTACACCTCGTACTTTGAAGAAAAAAGATTTGGAATAATTATTATGAATATTTTGTCATAATTTATGGAAACAATTTTCAATAGCTTCACTATTATCAAGTCTAGAGTGAAATCATTCAACATCTACATCAATGGGCTCCACATGAGTGGACTACACCTTTTATTTTGAAGAAAAACGAATTTGAATAATTATTATGAATATTTTGTCATAATTTATGGAAACAATTTTCAATAGCTTCACTGTTATCAAGTGTAGAGTGAAATCATTCAACATCTACATCAATGGGCTCCACATGAGTGGACTACACCTCGTACTTTGAAGAAAAAAGATTTGGAATAATTATTATGAATATTTTGTCATAATTTATGGAAACAATTTTCAATAGCTTCACTGTTATCAAGTGTAGAGTGAAATCATTCAACATCTACATCAATGGGCTCCACATGAGTGGACTACCTCGTACTTTGAAGATAAAAGATTTGGAATAATTATTATGAATATTTTGATATCATTTATGGAAACAATTTTCAATAGCTTCACTGTTATCAAGTGTAGAGGAAATCATTCAACATCTACATCAATGGGCTCCACATCAGTGGACTACACCTTTATTTATTTTGAAGAAATGTGTTTTTGAATAATTATTATGAATATTTTGTCATAATTTATGGAAACAATTTTCAATAGCTTCACTGTTATCAAGTGTAGAGTGAAATCATTCAACATCTACATCAATGGGCTCCACATGAGTGGACTACACCTCGTACTTTGAAGAAAAAGATTTGGAATAATTATTATGAATATTTTGTCATAATTTATGGAAACAATTTTCAATAGCTTCACTGTTATCAAGTGTAGAGTGAAATCATTCAACATCTACATCAATGGGCTCCATCAGTGGACTACACCTTTATTTTGAAGAAAAAGATTTGGAATAATTATTATGAATATTTTGTCATAATTTATGGCAATTTTCAATAGCTTCACTGTTATCAAGTGTAGTGAAATCATTCAATATCTACATCAATGGGCTCCACATCAGTGGACTACACACCTTTATTTTGAAGAAATGTGTTTTGAATAATTATTATGAATATTTTGTCATAATTTATGGAAACAATTTTCAATAGCTTCACTGTTATCAAGTGTAGAGTGAAATCATTCAATATCTACATCAATGGGCTCCACAAGAGTGGACTACACCTCACTTTGAAGAAAAAAAGATTTGGAATAATTATTATGAATATTTTGACATTTATGGAAACAATTTTCAATAGCTTCACTGTTATCAAGTGTAGAGTGAAATCATTCAACATCTACATCAATGGGCTCCACATCAGTGGACTACACCTTTTATTTGAAGAAATGTGTTTTTGAATAATTATTATGAATATTTTGTCATAATTTATGGAAACAATTTCAAATAGCTTCACTGTTATCAAGTGTAGAGTGAAATCATTCAATATCTACGTCAATGGGCTCCACATGAGTGGACTACACCTCGTACTTTGAAGAAAAAAGATTTGGAATAATTATTATGAATATTTTGTCATAATTTATGGAAACAATTTTCAATAGCTTCACTATTATCAAGTCTAGAGTGAAATCATTCAATATCTACGTCAATGGGCTCCACATGAGTGGACTACACCTCGTACTTTGAAGAAAAAAGATTTGGAATAATTTTTATGAATATTTTGTCATAATTTATGGAAACAATTTTCAATAGCTTCACTGTTATCAAGTCTAGAGTGAAATCATTCAATATCTACATCAATGGGCTCCACATGAGTGGACTACACCTCGTACTTTGAAGAAAAAAGATTTGGAATAATTTTTATGAATATTTTGATATCATTTATGGAAACAATTTTCAATAGCTTCACTGTTATCAAGTGTAGAGTGAAATCATTCAACATCTACATCAATGGGCTCCACATCAGTGGACTACACCTTTCATTTTGAAGAAATGTTTTTGAATAATTATTATGAATATTTTGTCATAATTTATGGAAACAATTTTCAATAGCTTCACTGTTATCAAGTGTAGAGTGAAATCATTCAATATCTACGTCAATGGGCTCCACATCAGTGGACTACACCTCGTACTTTGAAGAAAAAGATTTGGAATAATTATTATGAATATTTTGTCATAATTTATGGAAACAATTTTCAATAGCTTCACTATTATCAAGTCTAGAGTGAAATCATTCAATATCTACGTCAATGGGCTCCACATCAGTGGACTACACCTTTTATTTTGAAGAAAAAAGATTTGGAATAATTATTATGAATATTTTGTCATAATTTATGGAAACAATTTTCAATAGCTTCACTATTATCAAGTCTAGTGAAATCATTCAACTATCTACATCAATGGGCTCCACAGTGGACTACACCTCGTACTTTGAAGAAAAAAGATTTGGAATAATTTTTATGAATATTTTGATATCATTTATGGAAACAATTTTCAATAGCTTCACTGTTATCAAGTGTAGAGTGAAATCATTCAACATCTACATCATTGGCTCCACATCAGTGGACTACACCTTTATTTTGAAAATGTGTTTTGAATAATTATTATGAATATTTTGTCATAATTTATGAAACAATTTTCAATAGCTTCACTGTTATCAAGTGTAGAGTGAAATCATTCAATATCTACGTCAATGGGCTCCATGAGTGGAGTACACCTCGTACTTTGAAGAAAAAAGATTTGGAATAATTATTATGAATTTTTGTCATTTATGGAAACAATTTTCAATAGCTTCACTATTATCAAGTCTAGAGTGAAATCATTCAATATCTACGTCAATGGGCTCCACATCAGTGGACTACACCTTTTATTTTGAAGAAAAAAGATTTGGAATAATTATTATGAATATTTTGTCATAATTTATGGAAACAATTTTCAATAGCTTCACTATTATCAAGTCTAGAGTGAAATCATTCAATATCTACGTCAATGGGCTCACATGAGTGGACTACACCTCGTACTTTGAAGAAAAAGATTTGGAATAATTATTATGAATATTTTGTCATAATTTTCAATAGCTTCACTATTATCAAGTCTAGAGTGAAATCATTCAACATCTACATCAATGGGCTCACATGAGAGGTCTACACCTCGTACTTTGAAGAAAAAGATTTGGAATAATTTTATGAATATTTTGATATCATTTATGGAAACAATTTTCAATAGCTTCACTGTTATCAAGTGTAGAGTGAAATCATTCAACATCTACATCAATGGGCCACATCAGTGGACTACACCTTTTATTTTGAAAAAAGTTTTGAATAATTATTATGAATATTTTGTCATAATTTATGGAAACAATTTTCAATAGCTTCACTGTTATCAAGTGTAGAGTGAAATCATTCAATATCTACGTCAATGGGCTCCACATGAGTGGACTACACCTCGTACTTTGAAGAAAAAGATTTGGAATAATTATCATGAATATTTTGTCATTTATGGAAACAATTTTAGCTTCCACTGTTATCAAGTGTAGGTGATCATTCAACATCTACATCAATGGGCTCCACATGAGTGGACTACACCTCGTACTTTGAAGAAAAAAGATTTGGAATAATTTTTATGAATATTTTTGATATCATTTATGGAAACAATTTTCAATAGCTTCACTGTTATCAAGTGTAGAGTGAAATCATTCAGCATCTACATCAATGGGCTCCACATCAGTGGACTACACCTTTTATTTTGAAGAAATGTGTTTTTGAATAATTATTATGAATATTTTGTCATAATTTATGGAAACAATTTTCAATAGCTTCACTGTTATCAAGTGTAGAGTGAAATCATTCAATATCTACGTCAATGGGCTCCACATGAGTGGACTACACCTCGTACTTTGAAGAAAAAAGATTTGGAATAATTATTATGAATATTTTGATATCATTTATGGAAACAATTTTCAATAGCTTCACTGTTATCAAGTGTAGAGTGAAATCATTCAACATCTACATCAATGGGCTCCACATCAGTGGACTACACCTCGTACATTGAAGAAAAAAGATTTGGAATAATTATTATGAATATTTTGTCATAATTTATGGAAACAATTTTCAATAATAGCTTCTTCACTATTATCAAGTCTAGAGTGAAATCATTCAATATCTACGTCAATGGGCTCCACATGAGTGGACTACACCTCGTACTTTGAAGAAAAAAGATTTGGAATAATTATTATGAATATTTTGTCATAATTTATGGAAACAATCTTCAATAGCGTCACTGTTATCAAGTGTAGAGTGAAATCATTCAACATCTACATCAATGGGCTCCACATGAGTGGACTCTCGTACTTTGAAGAAAAAAGATTTGGAATAATTTTTATGAATATTTTGATATCATTTATGGAAACAATTTTCAATAGCTTCACTGTTATCAAGTGTAGAGTGAAATCATTCAACATCTACATCAATGGGCTCCACATCAGTGGACTACACCTTTTATTTTGAAGAAATGATTTTGAATAATTATTATGAATATTTTGTCATTTATGGAAACAATTTTCAATAGCTTCACTATTATCAAGTCTAGAGTGAAATCATTCAATATCTACGTCAATGGGCTCCATGTCAGTGGACTACACCTTTGAAGAAAAAAGATTGGAATAATTTTTATGAATATTGTCATAATTTATGGAAACAATTTTCAATAGCTTCTGTTATCAAGTGTAGAGGAAATCATTTAACATCTACATCAATGGTCTCCACATCAGTGGACTACACCTCGTTCTTTGAAGAAAAAAGATTTGGAATAATTATTATGAATATTTTGTCATAATTTATGGAAACAATCTTCAATAGCGTCACTGTTATCAAGTGTAGAGTGAAATCATTTAACATCTACATCAATGGTCTCCACATCAGTGGACTACACCTCGTACTTTGAAGAAAAAAGATTTGGAATAATTATTATGAATATTTTGTCATAATTTATGGAAACAATCTTCAATAGCTTCACTGTTATCAAGTGTAGAGTGAAATCATTCAATATCTACGTCAATGGGCTCCACATGAGTGGACTACACCTCGTACTTTGAAGAAAAAAGATTTGGAATAATTATTATGAATATTTTGTCATAATTTATGGAAACAATCTTCAATAGCATCACTGTTATCAAGTGTAGAGTGAAATCATTCAACATCTACATCAATGGGCTCCACATCAGTGGACTACACCTCGTACTTTGAAGAAAAAAGATTTGGAATAATTTTTATGAATATTTTGATATCATTTATGGAAACAATTTTCAATAGCTTCACTGTTATCAAGTGTAGAGTGAAATCATTCAATATCTACATCAATGGGCTCCACATCAGTGGACTACACCTTTTATTTTGAAGAAATGTGTTTTTGAATAATTATTATGAATATTTTGTCATAATTTATGGAAACAATTTTCAATAGCTTCACTGTTATCAAGTGTAGAGTGAAATCATTCAATATCTACGTCAATGGGCTCCACATCAGTGGACTACACCTTTTATTTTGAAGAAAAAAGATTTGGAATAATTTTTATGAATATTTTGTCATAATTTATGGAAACAATCTTCAATAGCGTCACTGTTATCAAGTGTAGAGTGAAATCATTTAACATCTACATCAATGGTCTCCACATCAGTGGACTACACCTCGTACTTTGAAGAAAAAAGATTTGGAATAATTATTATGAATATTTTGTCATAATTTATGGAAACAATCTTCAATAGCGTCACTGTTATCAAGTGTAGAGTGAAATCATTCAATATCTACGTCAATGGGCTCCACATGAGTGGACTACACCTCGTACTTTGAAGAAAAAAGATTTGGAATAATTATTATGAATATTTTGTCATAATTTATGGAAACAAACTTCAATAGCGTCACTGTTATCAAGTGTAGAGTGAAATCATTTAACATCTACATCAATGGTCTCCACATCAGTGGACTACACCTCGTACATTGAAGAAAAAAGATTTGGAATAATTATTATGAATATTTTGTCATAATTTATGGAAACAATTTTCAATAGCTTCACTATTATCAAGTCTAGAGTGAAATCATTCAATATCTACGTCAATGGGCTCCACATGAGTGGACTACACCTCGTACTTTGAAGAAGAAAAAAAGATTTGGAATAATTATTATGAATATTTTGTCATAATTTATGGAAACAATTTTCAATAGCTTCACTATTATCAAGTCTAGAGTGAAATCATTCAATATCTACGTCAATGGGCTCCAAATGAGTGGACTACACCTCGTAATTTGAAGAAAAAAGATTTGGAATAATTATTATGAATATTTTGTCATAATTTATGGAAACAATTTTCAATAGCTTCACTATTATCAAGTCTAGAGTGAAATCATTCAACATCTACATCAATGGGCTCCACATGAGTGGACTACACCTCGTACTTTGAAGAAAAAGATTTGGAATAATTTTATGAATATTTTGATATCATTATGGAAACAATTTTCAATAGCTTCACTGTTATCAAGTGTAGAGTGAAATCATTCAACATCTACATCAATGCTCCACATCAGTGGACTACACCTTTATTTTGAAGAAATTTGTTTTGAATAATTATTATGAATATTTTGTCATAATTTATGGAAACAATTTCAATAGCTTCACTGTTATCAAGTGTAGAGTGAAATCATTCAATATCTACGTCAATGGGCTCCACATGAGTGGACTACACCTCGTACTTTGAAGAAAAATGATTTTGAATAATTATTATGAATATTTTGTCATAATTTATGGAAACAATTTTCAATAGCTTCACTATTATCAAGTCTAGAGTGAAATCATTCAATATCTACATCAATGGGCTCCACATCAGTGGACTACACCTTTATTTTGAAGAAATGTGTTTGGAATAATTATTATGAATATTTTGTCATTTATGGAACAATTTTCAATAGCTTCACTGTTATCAAGTGTAGAGTGAAATCATTCAATTACCCAAAAGGGGGTTTACAAAATGTATAAAACCAAAATTTTTAAAAAAATTTTTTTTGGAAAAACCCTTTATTTTAAATTAAAAAATTTATTTAAAAATTTATTTATTTAATATGGAAACATTTTAATATTAGAAAAGGGTAATATTTTTAAAAATTTTTAAAAAATTTGGAAAAATTTAATAAATTTTTAAAATTTTAATTTTTTTCAATTTAAACTTCATATACAATTGGGTAAAAAAAATTTAAAAATTTTTAAAAAAAAAATTTTAAAAAAAATTTAAAAATTTATGAAATTTTAAATTTTTAAAAAATTTAAACTTCAATTTACCCTTGGGTAAAAATTTAAATTTTTTTTAAAATTTTAATAATTTTAAAAATTTTTTAAAAATTTAAAATTTAATATAAAAAATTAAATTAAAAAATTTTTTAAACTCACATTTAAATTGGGTAATTATTTTAAAATTTTTTTTAAAAGGGAATTTTTCTTTAAATTTAAGGAAAAAAAATTTAATTTTTCAAATTGGGAAAAAATTTCAACTTTTTTAAAAAAAATGAAAAAATTTAAAAAAATTTTTTTTTTTTAAAAACCCAATTTTTCAAAATTTTTTTTTAAAAATGGGTAAAATATAAATTTTATTTTTTTTAAAATTTTTTTATTTTTAAAAAAAAATTTTAAAATTTTTTAAATTTTAATTTTGGGCAATTTTAAAATACCCTTTTTTAAAAAAATGGAAAAAAAATTATTTTAAAATTTTTAAAATTTTTAAAATTTTTTTTAAAATTTAGAAAAATTTTAAAATTTAAAAAATTTTTTAAATTAGGGGAAAATTTTTTAAACTCATTTTTGGAAAATGGGAAATTTTTAAAAAAAAATTTTATAAATAAAATTTTTTTGAAAAAGGAAAAATTTTAAATTTTTTAAATTAAAACAATTTTAAAATCATTCAATTAAAAAAATTTTTTTAAAATTTTAATAAAAAAAATTTTTTTTTTAAAAAAAATTTAATATTATAAAAATTTTTAAAAATAAATTTAAATTTTAAAATTAATTATTTTAAAAAATTTTGGAAAAAAAATGTTTTTTATAATTTAAAAAAAAATTTTAATATTTTAAAAATTTGGGAAAAAATTTTTAAAAATTTTAATGGGAAAAAAGGGAAAAATTTAAAAAGTTTTTAAAAAATTTTTCTTTTGAAAAAATTTGGGAAAAAAAAAAATTTTTAAAAAATTTTAAATTCAATTTATTTTAAAAAAATTTGGAAAAAATTTAAATTTTTTTTTTAAAATTTTCAATTTTTTTAAAAAAATTTTAATTAAAATTTTCCCAAATTTTAAAAATTTTTTTTGGGAAATTTAATTTAAAAAAAATTTTTAAATTTTTTAAAATTTTTTAAAATTTAAAAAATTTTAATTTAGAAAAAAAAAAATTTTAAAATTTTTTTAAAAAAAAATTCATTTTTTTAAAAAAAATTTGGGAAAAAATTTTTAATATTTTTTAAAAAAACAATTTTCAAACTTTTTTAAGAGATGAAAATTAAAAATTGGGGGAAAATGGAAAAAATTTTAAAAAAAGGGTTTTAATTTTTAATGAAATTTTTAAATTTTTAAAAATTTTAAAAGCTTCACTGTTTAAGGGAAGGAAAAATTAAATTTCAATGGGCCCCCCAAAATTTATTTACAAAAAATTTTTTTAAAAAAATTTTGGGTTTAAAAATGGAAATTTTTTTTTTAGAAAAATTTTAATAAATTTTTTAATTTAAAAAATTTTACAATTTAACCCCCAATTTTAAAAAAGGAAAAAATTTAATATTTTTTTTTTTCATTTTATTTCCCCTTTTAAAGATTTAAAAAATTAATAAATTTTTTTTAATTTTTTCCCCCCTAGGGTAAAAAATTTTTAAAAAAAAATTTAATAATTATTTTTTATTTTGATAAAAAATTTTAAAGTTATTTTAATGAATTCTTTTAACAATGGGCCCCCGTTCAGTATTTTAAAAAAAAATTTTAAAAATTTTTAAAAATTTTAAAATTTTTAAAAAATTTTAATTTTTAGTTAAAGTAAAAAAAATTCAATTTCCAATCATTAAAAGATTTAAAAAAAATTTTTAAAAATTTTTTATTTTTTTTTGGGAAAAATTTTAAATTTTTTATAATTGGGGAAAATTTTTAAACAATAAAGGGTACTGTTTAAAAAAATTTTTAAAAATTTTTTGGAAAAATTTTTAAAAAATTTTTTTTTTTTTTTAAAAATTTAATTTAATTTTTAAATTTGGGAAAAAATAAACATTTAATGAAATTTTAATTTAAAAAAAAAAAATTTTAAAAAATTTAATAATTTTTAATTTAAAAAAAAATTTTAATATTATTTAAAAGGGGAAATATAAATTTATTTTAAAAAAATTTTGGAAAATTATTTAAAATTTGGGAAAAAATTTAAAATTTTTTTTTTTTAAAAAATTTTAAAAATTTTTTTTATAATTGGAAAATTTTTAAAACCCCCATGAAAGTGGAAAATTTTTTTTTAAAATTTGGGAAAAAAATAAAATTTTCTAAAAAGGGAAAAAAAATAGAAAATTTAAATTTAAAAAATTTTTAAAACTCACATTTAAAAAAAAAAAATTTTTTTAAGGGAAAAAAAATTTTTTAAAAAATTTTAAATTTTAAAAATTTAATATTCCTTTTTTTTGGGAAAAAAAATAAATCACTTTAAGGGAAAAAAATTAAATTTTATTTGAAAAAATTTTTGGGAAAAATTTTTTAAAAAATTTGTATAAAATGAAAAATTTTCAATATTTTAATCAAGTTATAAAAACATTCTTTTAAAAAAATGGGAAAATTTATTTTTTATTTTGAAAAAAATTTAAAAATTTTATAATTTTTGTATTTTAAAAAAATTTTTGTTAGTTTTGAAAATCATTCAACAAAAAATTTAAAAATCTTTTTAAAAAATTTTAATAAATTTTTTTTGGAAAATTTGGAAAAATTTTAATATTTTGTTTTTTTAGGGAAACTTTTTTAAAAATGGGTAATTTAATGAAAATTTTTATTTAGAAAAATTTTTAATTTATTTTTTAAAATTTTAAAATTAATAATTTTTTTAATGAAAATTAAAACCCCTTGAAAAATTTTATAATTATTTAAAAAATTTGGGAAAAAATGGAAATTTTTTATTTAAGAAAAATTTAATTTTTAAAAATTTTAAAAAGGAAACTTTTTTTTTAAAAATTTGGGTAATAAAAATAAATCTAATTTAAGGAAAAAAAAAATTTAAATTTTTTTTGGAAAAAATTTAAAAATTTTAGAAAATTTTTAATTTTTGGAAACTTTTAAAAAATTTAATTTTTTTTATTCATAAATTTTTAAAAAATTTTAATATTTATTTTTCAAAATTAGGGAAAAAATTTTAATTTATTTAAAAATTTTAAAAAATTTAAACAATCAATGAAAAAAATTTTATAATTATTTTAAAAAAAATTTTTTAAAAAAAAGTATTTTTTTTTTAAAAAATTTTAATTTAATTTAAAAAAAAGGAAACACCCTTTTTTTAAGAAAAAAAAAAATTTTTTTTTTTAAAAAAAAAAAATTTAAAAAATTTTTTAAAAAGGAAAATTAAAAAAATATGTCAATTTTTGGGGAAATTTTTAAATTTAGAAAAAAATGTACTTTGAAGAAAAAAGATTTGGAATAATTATGAATATTTTGTCATAATTTATGGAAACAATCTTCAATAGCGTCACTGTTATCAAGTGTAGAGTGAAATCATTTAACATCTACATCAATGGGCTCCACATGAGTGGACTGCACCTCGTACTTTGAAGAAAAAAGATTTGGAATAATCATTATGAATATTTTGTCATAATTTATGGAAACAATTTTCAATAGCTTCACTATTATCAAGTCTAGAGTGAAATCATTCAACATCTACATCAATGGGCTCCACATGAGTGGACTACACCTCGTACTTTGAAGAAAAAAGATTTGGAATAATTTTTATGAATATTTTGATATCATTTATGGAAACAATTTTCAATAGCTTCACTGTTATCAAGTGTAGAGTGAAATCATTCAACATCTACATCAATGGGCTCCACATCATTGGACTACACCTTTTATTTAGAATAAAAAATATTTGGAATAATTTTTATGAATATTTTGTCATAATTTATGGAAACAATCTTCAATAGCGTCACTGTTATCAAGTGTAGAGTGAAATCATTTAACATCTACATCAATGGTCTCCACATCAGTGGACTACACCTCGTACTTTGAAGAAAAAAGATTTGGAATAATTATTATGAATATTTTGATATCATTTATGGAAACAATTTTCAATAGCTTCACTGTTATCAAGTGTAGAGTGAAATCATTCAACATCTACATCAATGGGCTCCACATCAGTGGACTACACCTTTTATTTTGAAGAAATGTGTTTTTGAATAATTATTATGAATATTTTGTCATAATTTATGGAAACAATTTTCAATAGCTTCACTGTTATCAAGTGTAGAGTGAAATCATTCAATATCTCGTCAATGGGCTCCACATGAGTGGACTACACCTCGTACTTTGAAGAAAAAGATTTGGAATAATTATTATGAATATTTTGTCATAATTTATGGAAAAAATTTTCAATAGCTTCACTATTATCAAGTCTAGAGTGAAATCATTCAACATCTACATCAATGGGCTCCACATCAGTGGACTACACCTTTTATTTTGAAGAAATGTGTTTTTGAATAATTATTATGAATATTTTGTCATAATTTATGGAAACAATTTTCAATAGCTTCACTGTTATCAAGTGTAGAGTTAATATTGCCCACGTCTTTGGCCAGCCTTTCTGGAGTCGTCAACTTCATTTGTGTAAGGGTTACAGGTAATGGAACCCAAAAGCACGACAAACACCGGAATGCAGGAGGAGGCAGTTTACTGTATGTTTCAGGCAGGGTCAAAACCAGGTAGTCAGTCCAACAGGGCAACAAATCCAAAAAGGGGCAGGCAAAATCTTGAGTCAGGTAAACAGGCAAACAGGGTCGTAACAGGCAGGTCAGGAATAAACTCTAATAACGCTGGAAGGTTTGGCGGTGACACACAAGAAAATGTGGCAGAGGACAAGTGGAAGTGAGGGAGCTAAATAGTGAGGGACTAATGAGGGGATGGGCTGCAGGTGAGAAGGGCGTGAGGACCAGGTGAAGGGAATGAGGGACAATCAGGTGAGGATGACAGGATCTGGAATGACAGGAGAGTTAATTAAACATGTAAGCAGGATGAATTTAACTAGGAAGGTGGGGAATTCGTGACAATTTGACCCTTGCAGAGGATCAACCACAAATATGCGGTTTAAAAGGGCATGGAGATACTGTTTAAAAAAGTAATATAGTGTTAAAGCATGCCATATTTTAAACGTACCAACAACAGCAATAATAATAACATAATACATTATATTTATGTAAAACCTAAATGAATGAGCAACATTGGAAGTATATTTATTGTACACAAGATAATCACAACTGTGAGTAAATAAAGAAACAAACCACGTTAAATAGGCATATTTTAACATTTTACTTGAAAGTACTGAATATTAGTCTGAAAATAAGATCCACAATATGGGGTCATACTCAATCAAAGAAAACTCAAATTGTTAGAGTAGCAGTGGGGACTACCAACGGGATCCTGTTGGATGATTCAAGTGCTTTGATTGGACAATAATCAAAGATATATTTTTCATTAAGATAGGGATGACGACCATGAAGACATTTAAAAAGAAAAGAACAGTCTTAAAATCAATCCACATGCCACAGATCTGCATGTACACAATGCAGCTACATTAGATACAAATATACAATCTCATTGTCTCTTCATTTATTAATGACAATTCATGAAAAATTACATTAACTTGTAATAAAACTTGTATTTAACATTAAATTAGATTTAGTTATATTGACTTGATTGTAGGTTGTTATAAATATTTTAAGCAATTTTAAGATTGATAACCTTAAAATACACACAACAATGAGCCATACATGAATGCTGTAAAGGCACATTGTACCACATGACCAGCTGCATACTCACCACAAACTTCCAGTGCACATTTCTTACGTTGACAAATCCAATGGCTCCATCATAGTCATCAAATGTGACCTGACAATATGCGTAAAAATGGAAAAATAATTGTATTTTGCTGCAAAACTCAAATAGAATGTACCCAGTATGCATTATGTATTTTTCCTCCAACGGAACAACCAAGAAACTAAAGCTGCTTTTTCAAATAAAGTTTGTCTGGTCAGATAGGTGTCAAATCGCCTTTGAGTGCTGTAAAGCACTGTTGTGTACTGCCCCAGTACTAAGTGCTCCTGACTTTACTACACCGTTTTCCATTGAAGTCGATGCGAGCTGTATTGGTGCTGGTGCAGTTCTAACACAGATGGATTCTGAGAGTTTGGTCCACCCTGTAGGATTCTTTTCAAAGAAATTCAATAGTAGCCAGATGCGCTACTCGACCATAGAACAGGAGACGCTGGCTTTGCTGCTCGCGCTCCAATTTTTCGAAGTTTATGTTGGGTCTAGTGCGGAGCCTGTGATGGTTTACACAGACCACAATCCGCTAGTGTTTTTACATCGGATGCACAACCACAACCAGCGACTAATGCGATGGTCGTTGATCATTGAGGATTACAACCTGGTAATCCGCCACAAAAAGGGCACAGAAAATGTGTTTGCAGACGCACTGTCTCGTGTGTAAGTATTGTGGGTCAGTAGTTATTGGGGGCAATTGTTGATTTTGGGTTATGAGATTGTTTGAGGTATCGTCAGCCATGGGCTGACTCTTTATGGGGGAGAGTGTTACGTACACTGGTCTACTTGTATTGTATTGTGTTCCGTTTTGGTCTTGTTTTGTGTTGTTGCTTTGTCTCCCCCTCCTGTTGTCATTCTCATACTTCACAGACATGCACACCTGGTTCCAGTCATCAAATCATCACACCTGTTCCTGATCACCCATCAACCATTCCCTTTTAAATAGTCCTGTGTTTGTTCAGAGTGGGGGGTTGGTCGTTGGTTGCTGTGGAGCTTTTGTGACCACCTCTACTGTTTAAATTTGGTAGCAGCCTACTTTTGGAATGTCTTGGTTAATTCCTTTTTGTTGTGCGCACAGGGTCAATGAGGACAGGTGAGATACCCCAGGGTTTACATTCTACATACACGTAGGTTTACTCGTTGTTAATACCCCAGGTTAGAGTGAGCACCACCCTCTGTACTTTTGGGTGCACAGCACCTGTAAAGGGGGGGACGTGGGTTTTGTTATGTTCTTTTCTTTGGTGCCACTGACAGTCCTTGTTGGTCCCTGTGTTGCTGCTTGTTAATAAACCCTTTTTTATATAACTTGTCGTGTCCTCAACTGGTGTGACTGCATCCTCACATAAGCAAACCTGTTGCCCTTATGTTGCGCCCCACCTCGAGCCACCAGGAGGCGTAACAGATTGTTTCAAAACAACTTGATGTTAACATTTATAATAATATAATTACTCACCTTTTTTAACCCTTGCCTGGCCATTTGCTCTCTCATGCCGTACAAGATTAAACCCATGGTATAATGATTCATGAGGTATAGCCGGCCAGGTGTAGCACACTTATGTGGAGCCCATTGATGTAGGAAATTAATGGTTTCATCCTACACTTGATAATAGTGAAGCTATTGAAAATTGTTTCCATAAATTATGACAAAATATTCATAATAATTATTCCAAATCTTTTTTCTTCAAAATAAAAGGTGTAGTCCACTGATGTGGAGCCCATTGACGTAGATATTGAATGATTTCACTCTACACTTGATAACAGTGAAGCTATTGAAAATTGTTTCCATAAATGACAAAATATTCATAATAATTATTCCAAATCTTTTTTCTTCAAAGTACGAGGTGTAGTCCACTGATGTGGAGACCATTGATGTAGATGTTAAATGATTTCACTCTACACTTGATAACAGTGACGCTATTGAAGATTGTTTCCATAAATTATGACAAAATATTCATAATAATTATTCCAAATCTTTTTTCTTCAAAGTACGAGGTGTAGTCCACTGATGTGGAGACCATTGATGTAGATGTTGAATGATTTCACTCTACACTTGATAACAGTGAAGCTATTGAAAATTGTTTCCATAAATTATGACAAAATATTCATAATAATTATTCCAAATCTTTTTTCTTCAAAGTACGAGGTGTAGTCCACTGATGTGGAGCCCATTGATGTAGATGTTGAATGATTTCACTCTACACTTGATAACAGTGAAGCTATTGAAAATTGTTTCCATAAATTATGACAAAATATTCATAATAATTATTCCAAATCTTTTTCTTCAAAGTACGAGGTGTAGTCCACTGATGTGGAGCCCATTGACGTAGATATTGAATGATTTCACTCTAGACTTGATAACAGTGAAGCTATTGAAAATTGTTTCCATAAATTATGACAAAATATTCATAATAATTATTCCAAATCTTTTTCTTCAAAATAAAAGGTGTAGTCCACTGATGTGGAGCCCATTGATGTAGATATTGAATGATTTCACTCTAGACTTGATAACAGTGAAGCTATTGAAAATTGTTTCCATAAATTATGACAAAATATTCATAATAATTATTCCAAATCTTTTTTCTTCAAAGTACGAGGTGTAGTCCACTCATGTGGAGCCCATTGACGTAGATATTGAATGATTTCACTCTACACTTGATAACAGTGAAGCTATTGAAAATTGTTTCCATAAATTATGACAAAATATTCATAATAATTATTCCAAATCTTTGTTCTTCAAAATAAAGGTGTAGTCCACTGATGTGGAGCCCATTGATGTAGATATTGAATGATTTCACTCTAGACTTGATAATAGTGAAGCTATTGAAAATTGTTTCCATAAATTATGACAAAATATTCATAATAATTATTCCAAATCTTTTTTCTTCAAAGTAAGGTGTAGTCCACTGATGTGGAGCCCATTGATGTAGATATTGAATGATTTCACTCTACACTTGATAATAGTGAAGCTATTGAAAATTGTTTCCATAAATTATGACAAAATATTCATAATAATTATTCCAAATCTTTTTCTTCAAAATAAGGTGTAGTCCACTGATGTGGAGCCCATTGATGTAGATATTGAATGATTTCACTCTACACTTGATAATAGTGAAGCTATTGAAAATTGTTTCCATAAATTATGACAAAATATTCATAATAATTATTCCAAATCTTTTCTTCAAAGTAAGAGGTGTAGTCCACTGATGTGGAGCCCATTGATGTAGATGTTGAATGATTTCACTCTACACTTGATAACAGTGAAGCTATTGAAAATTGTTTCCATAAATTATGACAAAATATTCATAATAATTATTCCAAATCTTTTTCTTCAAAGTACGAGGTGTAGTCCACTCATGTGGAGCCCATTGACGTAGATATTGAATGATTTCACTCTACACTTGATAACAGTGAAGCTATTGAAAATTGTTTCCATAAATTATGACAAAATATTCATAATAATTATTCAAATCTTTTTCTTCAAAATGAAAGGTGTAGTCCACTGATGTGGAGCCCATTGATGTAGATGTTGAATGATTTCACTCTACACTTGATAACAGTGAAGCTATTGAAAATTGTTTCCATAAATGATATCAAAATATTCATTAAAATTATTCCAAATCTTTTTCTTCAAAGTACGAGGTGTAGTCCACTCATGTGGAGCCCATTGATGTAGATGTTGAATGATTTCACTCTACACTTGATAACAGTGAAGCTATTGAAAATTGTTTCCATAAATTATGACAAAATATTCATAATAATTATTCCAAATCTTTTTTCTTCAAAGTACGAGGTGTAGTCCACTCATGTGGAGCCCATTGACGTAGATATTGAATGATTTCACTCTACACTTGATAACAGTGAAGCTATTGAAAATTGTTTCCATAAATTATGACAAAATATTCATAATAATTATTCAAATCTTTTTCTTCAAAATAAAAGGTGTAGTCCACTGATGTGGAGCCCATTGATGTAGATGTTGAATGATTTCACTCTACACTTGATAACAGTGAAGCTATTGAAAATTGTTTCCATAAATGACAAAATATTCATAATAATTATTCCAAATCTTTTTTCTTCAAAGTACGAGGTGTAGTCCACTGATGTGGAGCCCATTGATGTAGATGTTGAATGATTTCACTCTACACTTGATAACAGTGAAGCTATTGAAAATTGTTTCCATAAATTATGACAAAATATTCATAATAATTATTCAAATCTTTTTTCTTCAAAATAAAGGTGTAGTCCACTGATGTGGAGCCCATTGATGTAGATATTGAATGATTTCACTCTACACTTGATAACAGTGAAGCTATTGAAAATTGTTTCCATAAATTATGACAAAATATTCATAATAATTATTCCAAATCTTTTTTCTTCAAAGTACGAGGTGTAGTCCACTGATGTGGAGCCCATTGACGTAGATATTGAATGATTTCACTCTACACTTGATAACAGTGAAGCTATTGAAAATTGTTTCCATAAATTATGACAAAATATTCATAATAATTATTCCAAATCTTTTTCTTCAAAGTAAGGTGTAGTCCACTGATGTGGAGCCCATTGATGTAGATGTTGAATGATTTCACTCTACACTTGATAACAGTGAAGCTATTGAAAATTGTTTCCATAAATTATGACAAAATATTCATAATAATTATTCCAAATCTTTTTTCTTCAAAGTACGAGGTGTAGTCCACTCATGTGGAGCCCATTGACGTAGATATTGAATGATTTCACTCTACACTTGATAACAGTGAAGCTATTGAAAATTGTTTCCATAAATGACAAAATATTCATAATAATTATTCAAAAACACATTTCTTCAAAATAAAAGGTGTAGTCCACTGATGTGGAGCCCATTGATGTAGATGTTGAATGATTTCACTCTACACTTGATAACAGTGAAGCTATTGAAAATTGTTTCCATAAATGATATCAAAATATTCATAAAAATTATTCCAAATCTTTTTTCTCCAAAGTAAGAGGTGTAGTCCACTCATGTGGAGCCCATTGATGTAGATGTTGAATGATTTCACTCTACACTTGATAACAGTGAAGCTATTGAAAATTGTTTCCATAAATTATGACAAAATATTCATAATAATTATTCCAAATCTTTTTTCTTCAAAGTACGAGGTGTAGTCCACTCATGTGGAGCCCATTGACGTAGATATTGAATGATTTCACTCTACACTTGATAACAGTGAAGCTATTGAAAATTGTTTCCATAAATTATGACAAAATATTCATAATAATTATTCCAAATCTTTGTTCTTCAAAATAAAGGTGTAGTCCACTGATGTGGAGCCCATTGATGTAGATGTTGAATGATTTCACTCTACACTTGATAACAGTGAAGCTATTGAAAATTGTTTCCATAAATGATATCAAAATATTCATAATAATTATTCCAAATCTTTTTTCTTCAAAGTACGAGGTGTAGTCCACTCATGTGGAGCCCATTGATGTAGATGTTGAATGATTTCACTCTACACTTGATAACAGTGAAGCTATTGAAAATTGTTTCCATAAATTATGACAAAATATTCATAATAATTATTCCAAATCATTTTTCTCCAAAGTAAGAGGTGTAGTCCACTGATGTGGAGCCCATTGATGTAGATGTTGAATGATTTCACTCTACACTTGATAACAGTGAAGCTATTGAAAATTGTTTCCATAAATTATGACAAAATATTCATAATAATTATTCCAAATCTTTTTTCTTCAAAGTACGAGGTGTAGTCCACTCATGTGGAGCCCATTGACGTAGATATTGAATGATTTCACTCTACACTTGATAACAGTGAAGCTATTGAAAATTGTTTCCATAAATGACAAAATATTCATAATAATTATTCCAAATCTTTTTCTTCAAAATAAAAGGTGTAGTCCACTGATGTGGAGCCCATTGATGTAGATGTTGAATGATTTCACTCTACACTTGATAACAGTGAAGCTATTGAAAATTGTTTCCATAAATTATGACAAAATATTCATAATAATTATTCCAAATCTTTTTTCTTCAAAGTACGAGGTGTAGTCCACTCATGTGGAGCCCATTGATGTAGATGTTGAATGATTTCACTCTACACTTGATAACAGTGAAGCTATTGAAAATTGTTTCCATAAATTATGACAAAATATTCATAATAATTATTCCAAATCTTTTTCTTCAAAGTACGAGGTGTAGTCCACTGATGTGGAGCCCATTGATGTAGATGTTGAATGATTTCACTCTACACTTGATAACAGTGAAGCTATTGAAAATTGTTTCCATAAATTATGACAAAATATTCATAATAATTATTCCAAATCTTCTTTCTTCAAAGTACGAGGTGTAGTCCACTGATGTGGAGCCCATTGATGTAGATATTGAATGATTTCACTCTACACTTGATAACAGTGAAGCTATTGAAAATTGTTTCCATAAATGACAAAATATTCATAATAATTATTCCAAATCTTTTTTCTTCAAAGTAAAGGTGTAGTCCACTGATGTGGAGCCCATTGATGTAGATGTTGAATGATTTCACTCTACACTTGATAACAGTGAAGCTATTGAAAATTGTTTCCATAAATTATGACAAAATATTCATAATAATTATTCCAAATCTTGTTCTTCAAAGTACGAGGTGTAGTCCACTCATGTGGAGCCCATTGATGTAGATGTTGAATGATTTCACTCTACACTTGATAACAGTGAAGCTATTGAAAATTGTTTCCATAAATTATGACAAAATATTCATAATAATTATTCCAAATCTTTTTCTTCAAAGTAAAGGTGTAGTCCACTGATGTGGAGCCCATTGATGTAGATATTGAATGATTTCACTCTAGACTTGATAACAGTGAAGCTATTGAAAATTGTTTCCATAAATTATGACAAAATATTCATTAAAATTATTCAAAATCTTTTTTCTCCAAAGTAAGAGGTGTAGTCCACTGATGTGGAGCCCATTGATGTAGATATTGAATGATTTCACTCTACACTTGATAACAGTGAAGCTATTGAAAATTGTTTCCATAAATTATGACAAAATATTCATAATAATTATTCCAAATCTTCTTTCTTCAAAGTACGAGGTGTAGTCCACTGATGTGGAGCCCATTGATGTAGATATTGAATGATTTCACTCTACACTTGATAACAGTGAAGCTATTGAAAATTGTTTCCATAAATTATGACAAAATATTCATAATAATTATTCCAAATCTTTTTCTTCAAAGTACGAGGTGTAGTCCACTCATGTGGAGCCCATTGACGTAGATATTGAATGATTTCACTCTACACTTGATAACAGTGAAGCTATTGAAAATTGTTTCCATAAATTATGACAAAATATTCATAATAATTATTCAAAAACACATTTCTTCAAAATAAAAGGTGTAGTCCACTGATGTGGAGCCCATTGATGTAGATGTTGAATGATTTCACTCTACACTTGATAACAGTGAAGCTATTGAAAATTGTTTCCATAAATTATGACAAAATATTCATAAAAATTATTCCAAATCTTTTTTCTCCAAAGTAAGAGGTGTAGTCCACTCATGTGGAGCCCATTGATGTAGATGTTGAATGATTTCACTCTACACTTGATAACAGTGAAGCTATTGAAAATTGTTTCCATAAATTATGACAAAATATTCATAATAATTATTCCAAATCTTTTTCTTCAAAGTAAGAGGTGTAGTCCACTGATGTGGAGCCCATTGATGTAGATGTTGAATGATTTCACTCTACACTTGATAACAGTGAAGCTATTGAAAATTGTTTCCATAAATTATGACAAAATATTCATAATAATTATTCCAAATCTTTTTTCTTCAAAGTACGAGGTGTAGTCCACTCATGTGGAGCCCATTGACGTAGATATTGAATGATTTCACTCTACACTTGATAACAGTGAAGCTATTGAAAATTGTTTCCATAAATTATGACAAAATATTCATAATAATTATTCAAAAACACATTTCTTCAAAATAAAAGGTGTAGTCCACTGATGTGGAGCCCATTGATGTAGATGTTGAATGATTTCACTCTACACTTGATAACAGTGAAGCTATTGAAAATTGTTTCCATAAATGATATCAAAATATTCATAAAAATTATTCCAAATCTTTTTTCTTCAAAGTACGAGGTGTAGTCCACTCATGTGGAGCCCATTGATGTAGATGTTGAATGATTTCACTCTAGACTTGATAATAGTGAAGCTATTGAAAATTGTTTCCATAAATTATGACAAAATATTCATAATAATTATTCCAAATCTTTTTTCTTCAAAGTACGAGGTGTAGTCCACTGATGTGGAGACCATTGATGTAGATGTTAAATGATTTCACTCTACACTTGATAACAGTGAAGCTATTGAAAATTGTTTCCATAAATTATGACAAAATATTCATAATAATTATTCCAAATCTTTTTCTTCAAAGTAAGGTGTAGTCCACTGATGTGGAGCCCATTGATGTAGATGTTGAATGATTTCACTCTACACTTGATAACAGTGAAGCTATTGAAAATTGTTTCCATAAATTATGACAAAATATTCATAATAATTATTCCAAATCTTTTTTCTTCAAAGTAAGAGGTGTAGTCCACTGATGTGGAGCCCATTGATGTAGATATTGAATGATTTCACTCTACACTTGATAACAGTGAAGCTATTGAAAATTGTTTCCATAAATGACAAAATATTCATAATAATTATTCCAAATCTTTTTTCTTCAAAATAAAAGGTGTAGTCCACTGATGTGGAGCCCATTGATGTAGATATTGAATGATTTCACTCTACACTTGATAACAGTGAAGCTATTGAAAATTGTTTCCATAAATTATGACAAAATATTCATAATAATTATTCCAAATCTTTTTTCTTCAAAGTACGAGGTGTAGTCCACTCATGTGGAGCCCATTGATGTAGATGTTGAATGATTTCACTCTACACTTGATAACAGTGAAGCTATTGAAAATTGTTTCCATAAATTATGACAAAATATTCATAATAATTATTCCAAATCTTTTTCTTCAAAGTACGAGGTGTAGTCCACTCATGTGGAGCCCATTGACGTAGATATTGAATGATTTCACTCTACACTTGATAACAGTGAAGCTATTGAAAATTGTTTCCATAAATTATGACAAAATATTCATAATAATTATTCCAAATCTTTTTTCTTCAAAATAAAGGTGTAGTCCACTGATGTGGAGCCCATTGATGTAGATGTTGAATGATTTCACTCTACACTTGATAACAGTGAAGCTATTGAAAATTGTTTCCATAAATTATGACAAAATATTCATAATAATTATTCCAAATCTTTTTTCTTCAAAGTACGAGGTGTAGTCCACTCATGTGGAGCCCATTGATGTAGATGTTGAATGATTTCACTCTACACTTGATAACAGTGAAGCTATTGAAAATTGTTTCCATAAATTATGACAAAATATTCATAATAATTATTCCAAATCTTTTTCTTCAAAATAAAAGGTGTAGTCCACTGATGTGGAGCCCATTGATGTAGATGTTGAATGATTTCACTCTACACTTGATAACAGTGAAGCTATTGAAAATTGTTTCCATAAATGATATCAAAATATTCATAAAAATTATTCCAAATCTTTTTTCTTCAAAGTACGAGGTGTAGTCCACTCATGTGGAGCCCATTGATGTAGATGTTGAATGATTTCACTCTACACTTGATAACAGTGAAGCTATTGAAAATTGTTTCCATAAATTATGACAAAATATTCATAATAATTATTCCAAATCTTTTTTCTTCAAAGTACGAGGTGTAGTCCACTCATGTGGAGCCCATTGATGTAGATGTTGAATGATTTCACTCTACACTTGATAACAGTGAAGCTATTGAAAATTGTTTCCATAAATGACAAAATATTCATAATAATTATTCCAAATCTTTTTTCTTCAAAATAAAAGGTGTAGTCCACTGATGTGGAGCCCATTGACGTAGATATTGAATGATTTCACTCTAGACTTGATAACAGTGAAGCTATTGAAAATTGTTTCCATAAATTATGACAAAATATTCATAATAATTATTCCAAATCTTTTTCTTCAAAGTACGAGGTGTAGTCCACTCATGTGGAGCCCATTGATGTAGATATTGAATGATTTCACTCTACACTTGATAACAGTGAAGCTATTGAAAATTGTTTCCATAAATTATGACAAAATATTCATAATAATTATTCCAAATCTTTTTCTTCAAAGTACGAGGTGTAGTCCACTCATGTGGAGCCCATTGACGTAGATATTGAATGATTTCACTCTACACTTGATAACAGTGAAGCTATTGAAAATTGTTTCCATAAATTATGACAAAATATTCATAATAATTATTCAAAAACACATTTCTTCAAAATAAAAGGTGTAGTCCACTGATGTGGAGCCCATTGATGTAGATGTTGAATGATTTCACTCTACACTTGATAACAGTGAAGCTATTGAAAATTGTTTCCATAAATGATATCAAAATATTCATAAAAATTATTCCAAATCTTTTTTCTCCAAAGTAAGAGGTGTAGTCCACTGATGTGGAGCCCATTGATGTAGATGTTGAATGATTTCACTCTACACTTGATAACAGTGAAGCTATTGAAAATTGTTTCCATAAATTATGACAAAATATTCATAATAATTATTCCAAATCTTTTTTCTTCAAAATAAAAGGTGTAGTCCACTGATGTGGAGCCCATTGATGTAGATGTTGAATGATTTCACTCTACACTTGATAACAGTGAAGCTATTGAAAATTGTTTCCATAAATTATGACAAGATATTCATAATAATTATTCCAAATCTTTTTTCTCCAAAGTAAGAGGTGTAGTCCACTCATGTGGAGCCCATTGATGTAGATGTTGAATGATTTCACTCTAGACTTGATAATAGTGAAGCTATTGAAAATTGTTTCCATAAATGACAAAATATTCATAATAATTATTCCAAATCTTTTTTCTTCAAAGTACGAGGTGTAGTCCACTGATGTGGAGCCCATTGATGTAGATATTGAATGATTTCACTCTAGACTTGATAATAGTGAAGCTATTGAAAATTGTTTCCATAAATTATGACAAAATATTCATAATAATTATTCCAAATCTTTTTTCTTCAAAGTACGAGGTGTAGTCCACTGATGTGGAGCCCATTGATGTAGATATTGAATGATTTCACTCTACACTTGATAACAGTGAAGCTATTGAAAATTGTTTCCATAAATTATGACAAAATATTCATAATAATTATTCCAAATCTTTTTTCTTCAAAATAAAGGTGTAGTCCACTGATGTGGAGCCCATTGATGTAGATGTTGAATGATTTCACTCTACACTTGATAACAGTGAAGCTATTGAAAATTGTTTCCATAAATGATATCAAAATATTCATAAAAATTATTCCAAATCTTTTTTCTTCAAAGTACGAGGTGTAGTCCACTCATGTGGAGCCCATTGATGTAGATGTTGAATGATTTCACTCTACACTTGATAATAGTGAAGCTATTGAAAATTGTTTCCATAAATTATGACAAAATATTCATAATAATTATTCCAAATCTTTTTCTTCAAAGTACGAGGTGTAGTCCACTCATGTGGAGCCCATTGACGTAGATATTGAATGATTTCACTCTACACTTGATAACAGTGAAGCTATTGAAAATTGTTTCCATAAATTATGACAAAATATTCATAATAATTATTCCAAATCTTTTTTCTTCAAATAAAGGTGTAGTCCACTGATGTGGAGCCCATTGATGTAGATGTTGAATGATTTCACTCTACACTTGATAACAGTGAAGCTATTGAAAATTGTTTCCATAAATTATGACAAAATATTCATAATAATTATTCCAAATCGTTTTTCTTCAAACGAGGTAAGGTGTAGTCCACTGTGGAGCCCATTGATGTAGATATTGAATGATTTCACTCTACACTTGATAACAGTGAAGCTATTGAAAATTGTTTCCATAAATTATGACAAAATATTCATAATTATTATTCCAAATCTTTTTCTTCAAAGTACGAGGTGTAGTCCACTGATGTGGAGCCCATTGATGTAGATATTGAATGATTTCACTCTACACTTGATAACAGTGAAGCTATTGAAAATTGTTTCCATAAATTATGACAAAATATTCATAATAATTATTCCAAATCTTTTTCTTCAAAATAAAGGTGTAGTCCACTGATGTGGAGCCCATTGATGTAGATGTTGAATGATTTCACTCTACACTTGATAACAGTGAAGCTATTGAAAATTGTTTCCATAAATTATGACAAAATATTCATAATAATTATTCCAAATCTTTTCTTCTTCAAAGTACGAGGTGTAGTCCACTCATGTGGAGCCCATTGATGTAGATGTTGAATGATTTCACTCTAGACTTGATAACAGTGAAGCTATTGAAAATTGTTTCCATAAATTATGACAAAATATTCATAATAATTATTCCAAATCCTTTTCTTCAAAGTACGAGGTGTAGTCCACTGATGTGGAGCCATTTGATGTAGATGTTGAATGATTTCACTCTACACTTGATAACAGTGAAGCTATTGAAAATTGTTTCCATAAATTATGACAAAATATTCATAAAAATATTCATAAAATTATTCCAAATCTTTTTCTTCAAAGTACGAGGTGTAGTCCACTCATGTGGAGCCCATTGATGTAGATGTTGAATGATTTCACTCTAGACTTGATAACAGTGAAGCTATTGAAAATTGTTTCCATAAATGATATGACAAAATATTCATAATAATTATTCCAAATCTTTTTCTTCAAAGTACGAGGTGTAGTCCACTCATGTGGAGCCCATTGATGTAGATGTTGAATGATTTCACTCTAGACTTGATAACAGTGAAGCTATTGAAAATTGTTTCCATAAATTATGACAAAATATTCATAATAATTATTCCAAATCTTTTTTCTTCAAAGTACGAGGTGTAGTCCACTGATGTGGAGCCCATTGATGTAGATGTTGAATGATTTCACTCTACACTTGATAACAGTGAAGCTATTGAAAATTGTTTCCATAAATGACAAAATATTCATAATAATTATTCCAAATCTTTTTTCTTCAAAGTACGAGGTGTAGTCCACTGATGTGGAGCCCATTGACGTAGATATTGAATGATTTCACTCTACACTTGATAACAGTGAAGCTATTGAAAATTGTTTCCATAAATTATGACAAAATATTCATAATAATTATTCCAAATCTTTTTTCTTCAAAGTAAAAGGTGTAGTCCACTGATGTGGAGCCCATTGACGTAGATATTGAATGATTTCACTCTAGACTTGATAACAGTGAAGCTATTGAAAATTGTTTCCATAAATTATGACAAAATATTCATAATAATTATTCCAAATCTTTTTTCTTCAAAGTACGAGGTGTAGTCCACTCATGTGGAGCCCATTGATGTAGATGTTGAATGATTTCACTCTAGACTTGATAACAGTGAAGCTATTGAAAATTGTTTCCATAAATTATGACAAAATATTCATAATAATTATTCCAAATCATTTTCTTCAAAGTACGAGGTGTAGTCCACTGATGTGGAGCCCATTGACGTAGATATTGAATGATTTCACTCTACACTTGATAACAGTGAAGCTATTGAAAATTGTTTCCATAAATTATGACAAAATATTCATAATAATTATTCCAAATCCTTTTCTTCAAAATAAGGTGTAGTCCACTGATGTGGAGCCCATTGATGTAGATGTTGAATGATTTCACTCTACACTTGATAACAGTGAAGCTATTGAAAATTGTTTCCATAAATGATGACAAAATATTCATAAAATTATTCCAAATCTTTTTCTTCAAAGTAAAGGTGTAGTCCACTCATGTGGAGCCCATTGATGTAGATGTTGAATGATTTCACTCTAGACTTGATAACAGTGAAGCTATTGAAAATTGTTTCCATAAATTATGACAAAATATTCATAATAATTATTCCAAATCTTTTTCTTCAAAGTAAAGGTGTAGTCCACTGATGTGGAGCCCATTGATGTAGATATTGAATGATTTCACTCTAGACTTGATAACAGTGAAGCTATTGAAAATTGTTTCCATAAATTATGACAAAATATTCATAATAATTATTCCAAATCTTTTTTCTTCAAAGTACGAGGTGTAGTCCACTGATGTGGAGCCCATTGATGTAGATGTTGAATGATTTCACTCTACACTTGATAACAGTGAAGCTATTGAAAATTGTTTCCATAAATTATGACAAAATATTCATAATAATTATTCCAAATCTTTTTTCTTCAAAGTACGAGGTGTAGTCCACTGATGTGGAGACCATTGATGTAGATGTTAAATGATTTCACTCTACACTTGATAACAGTGACGCTATTGAAGATTGTTTCCATAAATTATGACAAAATATTCATAATAATTATTCCAAATCTTTTTTCTTCAAAATAAAAGGTGTAGTCCACTGATGTGGAGCCCATTGATGTAGATATTGAATGATTTCACTCTACACTTGATAACAGTGAAGCTATTGAAAATTGTTTCCATAAATGATATCAAAATATTCATAAAAATTATTCCAAATCTTTTTTCTTCAAAGTACGAGGTGTAGTCCACTCATGTGGAGCCCATTGATGTAGATGTTGAATGATTTCACTCTAGACTTGATAATAGTGAAGCTATTGAAAATTGTTTCCATAAATTATGACAAAATATTCATAATAATTATTCCAAATCTTTTTTCTTCAAAGTACGAGGTGTAGTCCACTCATGTGGAGCCCATTGACGTAGATATTGAATGATTTCACTCTAGACTTGATAATAGTGAAGCTATTGAAAATTG